>NW_027525995.1:0-11501 GCF_052094955.1 Ictidomys tridecemlineatus
CATCAAGATTGGGTGAAAAACTGTGTGCTGAGATTTCAGGCAACTCGTAGTTTTTTGGAAGCTTGGCAGGCCCTTTCCATGAAAGTGATTCTCGCCAGTCTCTGCTTAGGGCTACATCAACAGCAAACAAACCATAGAGATAGAACCTGAAACTGCTTTATGGTGTCAAGTTTCAAAGAGCTACCACAAACCGTGTTTAATTTAGAGTTCCAAATACATGTATCCCTATAGGAGAAAACAGAGTGAAACCTCAAAATGAAACCGGTTACTGCCAACGAACGGTTTCACCTAGAAGAACGAAATTTGGCGAGCCAAGTGGGATTGGTGTACTGATCATTACCTGAAAGTTTCATCAAGATTGGGTGAAAAAGTGTGTGCTGAGATTTCAGGCAACTCGTAGTTTTTTGAAAGCTTGGCAGGCCCTTTCCATGAAAGTGATTCTCGCCAGTCTCTGCTTAGGGCTACATCAACAGCAAACAAACCATAGAGATAGAACTTGAAACTGCTTTATGGTGTCAAGTTTCCAAGATCTAGCACAAACCGTGTTTGATTTAGAGTTCCAAATACATGTATCCCTATAGGAGAAAACAGAGTGAAACCTCAAAATGAAACCGGTTACTGCCAACGAACGGTTTCACGTAGAAGAACGAAATTTGGCGAGCCAAGTGGGATTGGTGTACTGTTCATTACCTGAAAGTTTCATCAACATTGGGTGAAAAAGTGTGTGCTGAGATTTCAGGCAACTCATAGTTTTTTGGAAGCTTGGCAGGCCCTTTCCATGAAAGTGATTCTCACCAGTCTCTGCTTAGGACTATATCAACAGCAAACAAACCATAGAAATAGAACTTGAAACTGCTTTATGGTGTCAAGTTTCAAAGAGCTAGCACAAACCGTGTTTGATTTAGAGTTCCAAATACATGTATCCCTATAGGAGAAAACAGAGTGAAACCTCAAAATGAAACCGGTTACTGCCAACGAAGGGTTTCACGTAGAAGAACGAAATTTGGCGAGCCAAGTGGGATTGGTGTACTGATCATTACCTGAAAGTTTCATCAAGATTGGGTGAAAAAGTGTGTGCTGAGATTTCAGGCAACTCGTAGTTTTTTGGAAGCTTGGCAGGCCCTTTCCATGAAAGTGATTCTCACCAGTCTCTGCTTAGGGCTATATCAACAGCAAACAAACCATAGAAATAGAACTTGAAACTGCTTTATGGTGTCAAGTTTCAAAGAGCTAGCACAAACCGTGTTTGATTTAGAGTTCCAAATACATGTATCCCTATAGGAGAAAACAGAGTGTAACCTCAAAATGAAACCGGTTACTGCCAACGAACGGTTTCACCTAGAAGAACGAAATTTGGTGAGCCAAGTGGGACTGGTGTACTGATCATTACCTGAAAGTTTCATCAAGATTGGGTGAAAAAGTGTGTGCTGAGATTTCAGGCAACTCGCAGATTTTTCGGAGCTTGGCAGGCCCTTTCCATGAAAGTGATTCTCGCCAGTCTCTGCTTTGGGCTACATCAACAGCAAACAAACCATAGAGATGGAACTTGAAACTGCTTTATGGTGTCAAGTTTCAAAGAGCTAGCACAAACCGTGTTTGATTTAGATCCAAATACATGTATCCCTCTAGGAGAAAACAGAGTGAAACCTCAAAATGAAACCGGTTACTGCCAACGATCGGTTTCACCTAGAAGAACGAAATTTGGCGAGCCAAGTGGGATTGGTGTACTGATCATTACCTGAAAGTTTCATCAAGATTGGGTGAAAAAGTGTGTGCTGAGATTTCAGGCAACTCGTAGTTTTTTGGAAGCTTGGCAGGCCCTTTCCATGAAAGTGATTCTCGCCAGTCTCTGCTTAGGGCTACATCAACAGCAAACAAACCATAGAGATAGAACTTGAAACTGCTTTATGGTGTCAAGTTTCAAAGAGCTAGCACAAACCGTGTTTGATTTAGAGTTCCAAATACATGTATCCCTATAGGAGAAAACAGAGTGAAACCTCAAAATGAAACCGGTTCCTGCCAACGAACGGTTTCACCTAGAAGAACGAAATTTGGCGAGCCAAGTGGGATTGGTGTACTGATCATTACCTGAAAGTTTCATCAAGGTTGGGTGAAAAAGTGTGTGCTGAGATTTCAGGCAACTCGTAGTTTTTTGGAAGCTTGCAGGCCCTTTCCATGAAAGTGATTCTCGCCAGTCTCTGCTTAGGGCTACATCAACAGCAAAAACCATAGAGATAGAACTTGAAACTGCTTTATGGTGTCAAGTTTCAAAGAGCTAGCACAAACCGTGTTTGATTTAGAGTTCCAAATACATGTATCCCTATAGGAGAAAACAGAGTGAAACCTCAAAATGAAACCGGTTACTGCCAACGAACGGTTTCACCTAGAAGAACGATATTTGGCGAGCCAAGTGGGAATGGTGTACTGATCATTACCTGAAAGTTTCATCAAGGTTGGGTGAAAAAGTGTTTCTGAGATTTCAGGCAACTCGTAGTTTTTTGGAAGCTTGACAGGCCCTTTCCATGAAAGTGATTCTTGCCAGTCTCTGCTTAGCGCTACATCAACAGCAAACAAACCATAGAGATAGAACTTGAAACTGCTTTATGGTGTCAAGTTTCAAAGAGCTAGCACAAACCGTGTTTGATTTAGAGTTCCAAATACATGTATCCCTCTAGGAGAAAACAGAGTGAAACCTCAAAATGAAACCGGTTACTGCCAACGAACGGTTTCACCTAGAAGAACGAAATTTGGCGAGCTAAGTGGGATTGGTGTACTGATCATTACCTGAAAGTTTCATCAAGATTGGGTGAAAAAGTGTGTGCTGAGATTTCAGGCAACTCGTAGGTTTTTGGAAGCTTGGCAGGCCCTTTCCATGAAAGTGATTCTCTCCAGTCTCTGCTTAGGGCTACATCAACAGCACACAAACCATAGAGATAGAACTTGAAACTGCTTTATGGTGTCAAGTTTCAAAGAGCTAGCACAAACCGTGTTTGATTTAGAGTTTCAAATACATGTATCCCTATAGGAGAAAACAGAGTGAAACCTCAAAATGAAACCGGTTACTGCCAACAAACGGTTTCACCTAGAAGAACGAAATTTGGCGAGCCAAGTGGGATTGGTGTACTGATCATTATCTGAAAGTTTCATCAAGATTGGGTGAAAAAGTGTGTGCTGAGATTTCAGGCAACTAGTAGTTTTTTGGAAGCTTGGCAGGCCCTTTCCATGAAAGTGATTCTCGCCAGTCTCTGCTTAGGGCTACATGAACAGCAAACAAACCATAGAGATAGAACTTGAAACTGCTTTATGGTGTCAAGTTTCAAAGAGCTAGCGCAAACCTTGTTTGATTTAGAGTTCCAAATACATGTATCCCTATAGGAGAAAACAGAGTGAAACCTCAAAATGAAACTGGTTACTGCCAACGAACGGTTTCACCTAGAAGAACGAAATTTGGCGAGCCAAGTGGGATTGGTGTACTGATCATTACCTGAAAGTTTCATCAAGGTTGGGTGAAAAAAGTGTGTGCTGAGATTTCAGGAAACTCGTAGTTTTTTGGAAAGCTTGGGAGGCCCTTTCCATGAAAGTGATTCTCGCCAGTCTCTCCTTAGGGCTACATCAACAGCAAACAAACCAAAGAGATAGAAACTGAAACTGCTTTATGTTGTCAAGTTTCAAAGAGCTAGCACAAACCGTGTTTGATTTAGAGTTCCAAATACATGTATCCCTATAGGAGAAAACAGAGTGAAACCTCAAAATGAAACCGGTTACTGCCAACGAACGATTTCACCTAGAAGAACGAAATTTGGCGAGCCAAGTGGGACTGGTGTACTGATCATTACCTGAAAGTTTCATCAAGATTGGGTGAAAAAGTGTGTGCTGAGATTTCAGGCAACTCGCAGATTTTTCGGAGCTTGGCAGGCCCTTTCCATGAAAGTGATTCTCGCCAGTCTCTGCTTTGGGCTACATCAACAGCAAACAAACCATAGAGATGGAACTTGAAACTGCTTTATGGTGTCAAGTTTCAAAGAGCTAGCACAAACCGTGTTTGATTTAGATCCAAATACATGTATCCCTCTAGGAGAAAACAGAGTGAAACCTCAAAATGAAACCGGTTACTGCCAACGAACGGTTTCACCTAGAAGAACGAAATTTGGCAAGCCAAGTGGGATTGGTGTACTGATCATTACCTGAAAGTTTCATCAAGATTGGGTGAAAAAGTGTGTGCTGAGATTTCAGGCAACTCGTAGTTTTTTGGAAGCTTGGCAGGCCCTTTCCATGAAAGTGATTCTCGCCAGTCTCTGCTTAGGGCTACATCAACAGCAAACAAACCATAGAGATAGAACTTGAAACTGCTTTATGGTGTCAAGTTTCAAAGAGCTAGCACAAACCGTGTTTGATTTAGAGTTCCAAATACATATATCCCTATAAGAGAAAACAGAGTGAAACCTCAAAATGAAACCGGTTACTGCCAACGAACGGTTTCACCTAGAAGAACGAAATTTGGCGAGCCAAGTGGGATTGGTGTACTGATCATTACCTGAAAGTTTCATCAAGGTTGGGTGAAAAAGTGTGTGCTGAGATTTCAGGCAACTCGTAGTTTTTTGGAAGCTTGGCAGGCCCTTTCCATGAAAGTGATTCTCGCCAGTCTATGCTTAGGGCTACATCAACAGCAAAAACCATAGAGATAGAACTTGAAACTGCTTTATGGTGTCAAGTTTCAAAGAGCTAGCACAAACCGTGTTTGATTTAGAGTTCCAAATACCTGTATCCCTATAGGAGAAAACAGAGTGAAACCTCAAAATGAAACCGGTTACTGCCAACGAACGGTTTCACCTAGACGAACGAAATTTGGCGAGCCAAGTGGGATTGGTTTACTGATCATTACCTGAAAGTTTCATCAAGGATGGGTGAAAAAGTGTGAGCTGAGATTTCAGGCAACTCGTAGTTTTTTGGAAGCTTGGCAGGCCCTTTCCATGAAAGTGATACTCGCCAGTCTCTGCTTAGGGCTACATCAACATCACACAAACCATAGAGATAGAACTTGAAACTGCTTTATGGTGTCAAGTTTCAAAGAGCTAGCACAAACCGTGTTTGATTTAGAGTTCCAAATACATGTATCCCTCTAGGAGAAAACAGAGTGAAACCTCAAAATGAAACCGGTTACTGCCAACGAACGGTTTCACCTAGAAGAACGAAATTTGGCGAGCCAAGTGGGATTGGTGTACTGATCATTACCTGAAAGTTTCATCAAGATTGGGTGAAAAAGTGTGTGCTGAGATTTCAGGCAACTCGTAGTTTTTTGGAAGCTTGGCAGGCCCTTTCCATGAAAGTGATTCTCGCCAGTCTCTGCTTAGGGCTACATCAACAGCAAACAAACCATAGAGATAGAACTTGAAACTGCTTTATGGTGTCAAGTTTCAAAGAGCTAGCACAAACCGTGTTTGATTTAGAGTTCCAAATACATGTATCCCTATAGAAGAAAACAGAGTGAAACCTCAAAATGAAACCGGTTACTGCCAACGAACGGTTTCACCTAGAAGAACGAAATTTGGCGAGCCAAGTGGGATTGGTGTACTGATCATTACCTGAAAGTTTCATCGAGATTGGGTGAAAAAGTGTGTGCTGAGATTTCAGGCAACTCGTAGTTTTTTGGAAGCTTGACAGGCCCTTTCCATGAAAGTGATTCTTGCCAGTCTCTGCTTAGCGCTACATCAACAGCAAACAAACCATAGAGATAGAACTTGAAACTGCTTTATGGTGTCAAGTTTCAAAGAGCTAGCACAAACCGTGTTTGATTTAGAGTTCCAAATACACGTATCCCTCTAGGAGAAAACAGAGTGAAACCTCAAAATTAAACCGGTTACTGCCAACGAACGGTTTCACCAAGAAGAACGAAATTTGGCAAGGCAAGTGGGATTGGTGTACTGATCATTACCTGAAAGTTTCATCATGATTCGGTGAAAAAGTGTGTGCTGAGATTTCAGGCAACTCGTAGTTTTTTGGAAGCTTGGCAGGCCCTTTCCATGAAAGTGATTCTCGCCAGTCTCTGCTTAGGGCTACACCAACAGCAAGCAAACCATAGAGATAGAACTTGAAACTGCTATGGTGTCAAGTTTCAAAGAGCTAGCACAAACCGTGTTTGATTTAGAGTTCCAAATACATGTATCCCTATAGGAGAAAACAGAGTGAAACCTCAAAATGAAACCGGTTACTGCCAACGAACGGTTTCACCTAGAAAAACGAAATTTGGCGAGCCAAGTGGGATTGGTGTACTGATCATTACCTGAAAGTTTCATCAAGATTGGGTGAAAAAGTGTGTGCTGAGATTTCAGGCAACTCGTAGTTTTTTGGAAGCTTGGCAGGCCCTTTCCATGAAAGTGATTCTCGCCAGTGTCTGCTTAGGGCTACATCAACAGCAAACAAACCATAGAGATAGAACTTGAAACTGCTTTATGGTGTCAAGTTTCAAAGAGCTAGCACAAACCGTGTTTGATTTAGAGTTCCAAATACATGTATCCCTATAGGAGAAAACAGAGTGAAACCTCAAAATGAAACCGGTTACTGCCAACGAACGGTTTCACCTAGAAGAACGAAATTTGGCGAGCCAAGTGGGATTGGTGTACTGATCATTACCTGAAAGTTTCATCAAGATTGGGTGAAAAAGTGTGTGCTGAGATTTCAGGCAACTCGTAGTTTTTTGGAAGCTTGGCAGGCCCTTTCCATGAAAGTGATTCTCGCCAGTCTCTGCTTAGGGCTACATCAACAGCAAACAAACCATAGAGATAGAACTTGAAACTGCTTTGTGGTGTCAAGTTTCAAAGAGCTAGCACAAACCGTGTTTAATTATAGTTCTAAATACATGTATCTCTATAGGAGAAAACAGAGTGACACCTCAAAATGAAACCGGTTACTGCCAACGAACGGTTTCACCTAGAAGAACAAAATTTGGCGAGCCAAGTGGGATTGGTGTACTGATCATTACCTGAAAGTTTCATCAAGATTGGGTGAAAAAGTGTGTGCTGAGATTTCAGGCAACTCGTAGTTTTTTGGAAGCTTGGCAGGCCCTTTCCATGAAAGTGATTCTCGCCAGTCTCTGCTTAGGGCTACATCAACAGCAAACAAACCATAGAGATAGAACTTGAAACTGCTTTATGGTGTCAAGTTTCAAAGAGCTAGCACAAACCGTGTTTGATTTAGAGTTCCAAATACATGTATCCCTCTAGGAGAAAACAGAGTGAAACCTCAAAATGAAACGGGTTACTGCCAACGAACGGTTTCACCTAGAAGAACGAAATTTGGCGAGCCAAGTGGGATTGGTGTACTGATCATTACCTGAAAGTTTCATCAAGGTTGGGTGAAAAAGTGTGTGCTGAGATTTCAGGCAACTCGTAGTTTTTTGGAAGCTTGGCAGGCCCTTTCCATGAAAGTGATTCTCGCCAGTCTCTGCTTAGGGCTACATCAACAGCAAAAACCATAGAGATAGAACTTGAAACTGCTTTATGGTGTCAAGTTTCAAAGAGATAGCACAAACCGTGTTTGATTTAGAGTTCCAAATACCTGTATCCCTATAGGAGAAAACAGAGTGAAACCTCAAAATGAAACCGGTTACTGCCAACGAACGGTTTCACCTAGAAGAACGAAATTTGGCGAGCCAAGTGGGATTGGTGTACTGATCATTACCTGAAAGTTTCATCAAGGTTGGGTGAAAAAGTGTTTCTGAGATTTCAGGCAACTCGTAGTTTTTTGGAAGCTTGGCAGGCCCTTTCCATGAAAGTGATTCTCCCCAGTCTCTGCTTAGGGCTACATCAACAGCAAACAAACCATAGAGATAGAACTTGAAACTGCTTTATGGTGTCAAGTTTCAAAGAGCTCGCACAAACCGTGTTTGATTTAGAGTTCCAAATACATGTATCCCTATAGGAGAAAACAGAGTGAAACCTCAAAATGAACCCGGTTACTGCCATTGAACGGTTTCACCTAGAAGAACGAAATTTGGCGAGCCAAGTGGGATTGGTGTAATGATCATTACCTGAAAGTTTCATCAAGATTGGGTGAAAAAGTGTGTGCTGAGATTTCAGGCAACTCGTAGTTTTTTGGAAGCTTGGCAGGCCCTTTCCATGAAAGTGATTCTCGCCAGTCTCTGCTTAGGGCTACATCAACAGCAAACAAACCATAGAGATAGAACTTGAAACTGCTTTATGGTGTCAAGTTTCAAAGAGCTAGCACAAACCGTGTTTGATTTAGAGTTCCAAATACATGTATCCCTATAGGAGAAAACAGAGTGAAACCTCAAAATGAAACCGGTTACTGCCAACGAACGGTTTCACCTAGAAGAACGAAATTTGGCGAGCCAAGTGGGATTGGTGTACTGATCATTACCTGAAAGTTTCATCAAGATTGGGTGAAAAAGTGTGTGCTGAGATTTCAGGAAACTCGTAGTTTTTTGGAAGCTTGGCAGGCCCTTTCCATGAAAGTGATTGTCGCCAGTCTCTGCTTAGGGCTACATCAACAGCAAACAAACCATAGAGATAGAACTTGAAACTGCTTTATGGTGTCAAGTTTCAAAGAGCTAGCACAAACCGTGTTTGATTTAGAGTTCCAAATACATGTATCCCTATAGGAGAAAACAGAGTGAAACCTCAAAATGAAACCGGTTACTGCCAACGAACGGTTTCACCTAGAAGAACGAAATTTGGCGAGCCAAGTGGGATTGGTGTAATGATCATTACCTGAAAGTTTCATCAAGATTGGGTGAAAAAGTGTGTGCTGAGATTTCAGGCAACTCGTAGTTTTTTGGAAGCTTGGCAGGCCCTTTCCATGAAAGTGATTCTCGCCAGTCTCTGCTTAGGGCTACATCAACAGCAAACAAACCATAGAGATAGAACTTGAAACTGCTTTATGGTGTCAAGTTTCAAAGAGCTAGCACAAACCGTGTTTGATTTAGAGTTCCAAATACATGTATCCCTATAGGAGAAAACAGAGTGAAACCTCAAAATGAAACCGGTTACTGCCAACGAACGGTTTCACCTAGAAAAACGAAATTTGGCGAGCCAAGTGGGATTGGTGTACTGATCATTACCTGAAAGTTTCATCAAGATTGGGTGAAAAAGTGTGTGCTGAGATTTCAGGCAACTCGTAGTTTTTTGGAAGCTTGGCAGGCCCTTTCCATGAAAGTGATTCTCGCCAGTCTCTGCTTAGGGCTACATCAACAGCAAACAAACCATAGAGATAGAACTTGAAACTGCTTTATGGTGTCAGTTTCAAAGAGCTAGCACAAACCGTGTTTGATTTAGAGTTCAAAATACATGTATCCCTATAGGAGAAAACAGAGTGAAACCTCAAAATTAAACCGGTTACTGCCAACGAACGGTTTCACCATGAAGAACGAAATTTGGTGAGCCAAGTGGGATTGGTGTACTGATCATTACCTGAAAGTTTCATCAAGATTGGGTGAAAAAGTGTGTGCTGAGATTTCAGGCAACTCGTAGTTTTTTGGAAGCTTGGCAGGCCCTTTCCATGAAAGTGATTCTCGCCAGTCTCTGCTTAGGGCTACACCAACAGCAAGCAAACCATAGAGATAGAACTTGAAACTGCTATGGTGTCAAGTTTCAAAGAGCTAGCACAAACCGTGTTTGATTTAGAGTTCCAAATACATGTATCCCTATAGGAGAAAACAGAGTGAAACCTCAAAATGAAACCGGTTACTGCCAACGAACGGTTTCACCTAGAAAAACGAAATTTGGCGAGCCAAGTGGGATTGGTGTACTGATCATTACCTGAAAGTTTCATCAAGATTGGGTGAAAAAGTGTGTGCTGAGATTTCAGGCAACTCGTAGTTTTTTGGAAGCTTGGCAGGCCCTTTCCATGAAAGTGATTCTCGCCAGTCTCTGCTTAGGGCTACATCAACAGCAAACAAACCATAGAGATAGAACTTGAAACTGCTTTATGGTGTCAAGTTTCAAAGAGCTAGCACAAACCGTGTTTCATTTAGAGTTCCAAATACATGTATCCCTCAAGGAGAAAACAGAGTGAAACCTCAAAATGAAACCGGTTACTGCCAACGAACGGTTTCACCTAGAAGAACGAAATTTGGCGAGCCAAGTGGGATTGGTGTACTGATCATTACCTGAAAGTTTCATCAAGATTGGGTGAAAAAGTGTGTGCTGAGATTTCAGGCAACTCGTAGTTTTTTGGAAGCTTGGCAGGCCCTTTCCATGAAAGTGATTCTCGCCAGTCTCTGCTTAGGGCTACATCAACAGCAAACAAACCATAGAGATAGAACTTGAAACTGCTTAATGGTGTGAAGTTTCAAAGAGCTAGCACAAACCGTGTTTGATTTAGAGTTCCAAATACATGTATCCCTATAGGAGAAAACAGAGTGAAACCTCAAAATGAAACCGGTTACTGCCAACGACGGTTTCACCTAGAAGAAAGAAATTTGGCGAGCCAAGTGGGATTGGTGTACTGATCATTACCTGTAAGTTTCATCAAGATTGGGTGAAAAAGTGTGTGCTGAGATTTCAGGCAACTCGTAGTTTTTTGGAAGCTTGGCAGGCCCTTTCCATGAAAGTGATTCTCGCCAGTCTCTGCTTAGGGCTACTTCACCAGCAAACAAACCATAGAGATAGAACCTGAAACTGCTTTATGGTGTCAAGTTTCAAAGAGCTAGCACAAACCGTGTTTAATTTAGAGTTCCAAATTCATGTATCCCTATAGGAGAAAACAGAGTGAAACCTCAAAATGAAACCGGTTACTGCCAACGAACGGTTTCACCTAGAAGAACGAAATTTGGCGAGCCAAGTGAGATTGGTGTACTGATCATTACCTGAAAGTTTCATCAAGATTGGGTGAAAAAGTGTGTGCTGAGATTTCAGGCAACTCGTAGTTTTTTGGAAGCTTGGCAGGCCCTTTCCATGAAAGTGGTTCTCGCCAGTCTCTGCTTAGGGCTACATCAACAGCAAACAAACCATAGAGATAGAAGTTGAAACTGCTTTATGGTGTCAAGTTTCAAAGAGCTAGCACAAACCGTGTTTGATTTAGAGTTCCAAATACATGTATCCCTATAGGAGAAAACAGAGTGAAACCTCAAAATGGAACCGGTTACTGCCAACGAACGGTTTCACCTAGAAGAACGAAATTTGGCGAGCCAAGTGGGATTGGTGTACTGATCATTACCTGAAAGTTTCATCAAGATTGGGTGAAAAAGTGTCTGGTGAGATTTCAGGCAACTCGTAGTTTTTTGGAAGCTTGGCAGGCCCTTTCTATGAAAGTGATTCTCGCCAGTCTCTGCTTAGGGCTACATCAACAGCAAACAAACCATAGAGATAGAACTTGAAACTGCTTTATGGTGTCAAGTTTCAAAGAGCTAGCACAAACCGTGTTTGATTTAGAGTTCCAAATACATGTATCCCTCTAGGAGAAAACAGAGTGAAACCTCAAAATGAAACCGGTTACTGCCAACGAACGGTTTCACCTAGAAGAACGAAATTTGGCGAGCCAAGTGG
>NW_027525996.1:0-11481 GCF_052094955.1 Ictidomys tridecemlineatus
TTTGGAACTTGACCCAATAAAGCAGATTCAAGTCCTATCTCTATGGTTTGTTTGCTGTTGATGTAGCCCTAAGCAGAGACTGGCGATAATCACTTTCATGGAAAGGGGTTGCCAAGCTTCCAAAAAACTACGAGTTGCCTAAAATCTCATCAAACACTTTTTCACCCAATCTTGATGATACTTTCAGGGAATGATCAGTACACGAATCCCAATTGGCTCACCAAATTTCGTTCTTCTAGGTTAAAACCGTTCTTTTACACTAACCGTTTTCATTTTGAGGTTTCACTCTGTTTTCTCCTGTAGGGATACATGTATTTGGAACTCTAAATCAAACACGGTTTGTGCTAGTTCTTTGAAACTTGACCCAATAAAGCAGTTTCATGTTCTATCTCTATGGTTTGTTTGCTGTTCATGTAGCCCTAAGCAGCGACTGGCGAGAATCACTTTCATGGAAAGGGGTTGCCAAGCTTCCAAAAAACTACGAGTTGCCTGAAATCTCAGCAAACACTTTTTCACGCAATCTAGATGATACTTTCAGGGAATGATCAGTACACCAATCCCACTTGGCTCACCAAATTTCGTTCTTTTAGGTTAAACCGTTCGTTTGCAGAAACCGTTTTCATTTTGAGGTTTCACTCTGTTTTCTCCTATACGGATACATGTATTTGGAACTCTCAATCAAACACGGTTTGTGCTAGCTCTTTGAAACTTGACCCCATAAAGCAGTTTCAAGTTCTATCTCTATGGTTTGTTTGCTGTTGATGTAGCCCAAAGCAGAGACTGGCGAGAATCACTTTCATGGAAAGGGGTTGCCATGCTTCCAAAAAACTACGAGTTCCCAGAAATCTCAGCAAACACTTTTTCACCCAATCTTGATGATACTTTCAGGGAATGATCAGTACACCAATCCCACTTGGCTCACCAAATTTCGTTCTTCTAGGTTAAAACCATTCGTTTGCAGTAACCGTTTTCATTTTGAGGTTTCACTCTGTTTTCTCCTATACGGATACATGTATTTATAACTCTAAATCAAACACGGTTTGTGCTAGCTCTTTGAAACTTGACCCAATGAAGCAGTTTTAAGTTTTATCTCTATGGTTTGTTTGCTGTTGCTGTAGCCCTAAGCAGAGACTGGCGAGAGTCACTTTCATGGAAAGGGGTTGCCAAGCTTCCAAAAAACTACAAGTTGTCTGAAATCTCAGCAAACACTTTTTCACCCAATCTTGATGATACTTTCAGGGAATGATCAGTACACCAATCCCACTTGGCTCACCACATTTTGTTCTTCTAGGTTAAACTGTTCGTTTGCAGTAACCGTTTTCATTTTGAGGTTTCACTCTGTTTTCTCCTATACGGATACATGGATTTGGAACTCTAAATCAAACACGGTTTGTGCTAGCTCTTTCAAACTTGACCCAATAAAGCAGTTTCAAGTTCTATCTCTATGGTTTGTTTGCTGTTGATGTTGCCCTAAGCAGAAACTGGCGAGAATCACTTTCACGGAAAGGCGTTGCCACGCTTCCAAAAAACAACGAGTTTCCTGAAATCTCAGCAAACACTTTTTCACCCAATCTTGATGATACTTTCAGGGAATGATCAGTACAACAATCCCTCTTGGCTCACCAAATTTCGTTCCTCTAGGTTAAACCTTTTGTTTGCAGTAACCGTTTTCATTTGGAGGTTTCACTCTGTTTTCTCCTATACAGATACATGTATTTGGAACTCTAAATTAAACACGGTTTGTGCTAGCTCTTTGAAACTTGACCCAATAAAGCAGTTTCAAGTTCTATCTCTATGGTTTGTTTGCTGTTGATGTAGCCCTAAGCAGAGACTGGCGAGAATCACTTTCATGGAAAGGGGTTGCCAAGCTTCCAAAAAACAACGAGTTGCCTAAAATCTCATCAAACACTTTTTCACCCAATCTTGATGATACTTTCAGATAATGATCAGTACACGAATCCCAATTGGCTCACCAAATTTCGTTCTTCTAGGTTTAAACCGTTCTTTTACACTAACCGTTTTCATTTTGAGGTTTCACTCTGTTTTCTCCTATACGGATACATGGATTTGGAACTCTAAATCAAACACGGTTTGTGCTAGCTCTTTGAAACTTGACCCAATAAAGCAGTTTCATGTTCTATCTCTATGGTTTGTTTGCTGTTCATGTAGCCCTAAGCAGAGACTGGCGAGAATCACTTTCATGGAAAGGGGTTGCCAAGCTTCCAAAAAACTACGAGTTGCCTGAAATATCAGCAAACACTTTTTCACCCAATCTTGATGATACTTTCAGGGAATGATCAGTGCACCAATCCCTCTAGGCTCACCAAATTTCGTTCTTCTAGGTTAAACCGTCCGTTTGCAGTAACCGTTTTCATTTTGAGGTTTCACTCTGTTTTCTCCTATACGGATACATGGATTTGGAACTCTAAATCAAACACGGTTTGTGCTAGCTCTTTGAAACTTGACCCAATAAAGCAGTTTCATGTTCTATCTCTATGGTTTGTTTGCTGTTGATGTAGCCCTAAGCAGAGACTGGCGAGAATAACTTTCATGGAAAGGGGTTGCCAAGCTTCCAAAAAACTACGAGTTGCCTGAAATCTCAGCAAACACTTTTTCACCCAATCTTGATGATACTTTCAGGGAATGATCAGTACACCAATCCCACTTGGATCAGCAAATTTCGTTCTTCTAGGTTAAACCGTTCGTTTGCAGTAACCGTTTTCATTTTAAGGTTTCACTCTCTTTTGTCCTATACGGATACATGTATTTGGAACTCTAAATCAAACACGGTTTGTGCAAGCTCTTTGAAACTTGACCCAATAAAGCAGTTTTAAGTTCTATCTCTATGGGTTGTTTGCTGTTGATGTAGCCCTAAGCAGAGACTGGCGAGAATCACTTTCATGGAAAGGGGTTGCCAAGCTTCCAAAAAACTACGAGTTGCCTGAAATCTCAGCAAACACTTTTTCACGCAATCTAGATGATACTTTCAGGGAATGATCAGTACACCAATCCCACTTGGCTCACCAAATTTCGTTCTTCTAGGTTAAACCGTTCGTTTGCAGAAACCGTTTTCATTTTGAGGTTTCACTCTGTTTTCTCCTATACGGATACATGTATTTGGAACTCTCAATCAAACACGGTTTGTGCTAGCTCTTTGAAACTTGACCCAATAAAGCAGTTTCAAGTTCTATCTCTATGGTTTGTTTGCTGTTGATGTAGCCCAAAGCAGAGACTGGCGAGAATCACTTTCATGGAAAGGGTTTGCCAAGCTTCCAAAAAACTACGAGTTCCCTGAAATCTCAGCAAACACTTTTTCACCCAATCTTGATGATACTTTCAGGGAATTATCAGTACACCAATCCCACTTGGCTCACCAAATTTCGTTCTTCTAGGTTAAACCGTTCGTTTGCAGTAACCGTTTTCATTTTGAGGTTTCACTCTGTTTTCTCCTATACGGATACATGTATTTATAACTCTAAATCAAACACGGTTTGTGCTAGCTCTTTGAAACTTGACCCAATGAAGCAGTTTCAAGTTTTATCTCTACGGTTTGTTTGCTGTTGCTGTAGCCCTAAGCAGAGACTGGCGAGAATCACTTTCATGGAAAGGGGTTGCCAAGCTTCCAAAAAACTACGAGTTGCCTGAAATCTCAGCAAACACTTTTTCACCCAATCTTGACGATACTTTCAGGGAATGATCAGTACACCAATCCCACTTAGCTCACCAAATTTCGTTTTTCTAGGTTAAACCGTTCGTTTGCAGTAACCGTTTTCATTTTGAGGTTTCACTCTGTTTTCTCCTATACGAATACTTGTATTTATAACTCTAAATCAAACACGGTTTCTGCTAGCTCTTTGAAACTTGACCCAATGAAGCAGTTTCAAGTTCTATCTCTATGGTTTGTTTGCTGTTGATGTAGCCCTAAGCAGAGACTGGCGAGAATCACTTTCATGGAAAGGGGTTGCCAAGCTTCCAAAAAACTACGAGTTGCCTGAAATCTCAGCACACACTTTTTCACCCAATCTTGATGATACTTTCAGGGAATGATCAGTACACCAATCCCACTTGGCTCACCAAATTTAGTTCTTCTAGGTTAAACTGTTCGTTTGCAGTAACCGTTTTCATTTTGAGGTTTCACTCTGTTTTCTCCTATACGGATACATGTATTTGGAACTCTAAATCAAACACGGTTTGTGCTAGCTCTTTGAAACTTGACCCAATGAAGCAGTTTCAAGTTCTATCTCTATGGTTTGTTTGCTGTTGATGTAGCCCAAAGCAGAGACTGGCGAGAATCACTTTCATGGAAAGGGGTTGCCAAGCTTCCAAAAAACTACGAGTTGCCTGAAATCTCAGCAAACACATTTTCACCCAATCTTGATGATACTTTCAGGGAATGATCAGTACACCAATCCCACTTGGCTCACCAAATTTCGTTCTTCTAGGTTAAACCATTCGTGTGCAGTAACCGTTTTCATTTTGAGGTTTCACTCTGTTTTCTCCTATACGGATACATGTATTTATAACTCTAAATCAAACACGGTTTGTGCTAGCTCTTTGAAACTTGACCCAATAAAGCAGTTTCAATTTCTATGTCTATGGTTTGTTTGCTGTTCATGTACCCCTAAGCAGAGACTGGCGAGAATCACTTTCATGGAAAGGGGTTGCCAAGCTTCCAAAAAACTACGAGTTGCCTGAAATCTCAGCAAACACTTTTTCACCCAATCTTGATGATACTTTCAGGGAATGATCAGTACACCAATCCCACTTGGCTCACCAAATTTCGTTCTTCTAGGTTAAACCGTTTGTTTGCAGTAACCGTTTTCATTTTGAGGTTTCACTCTGTTTTGTCCTGTACGGATACATGGATTTGGAACACTAAATCAAACACGGTTTGTGCTAGCTCTTTGAAACTTGACCCAATAAAGCAGTTTCAAGTTCTATCTCTATGGTTTGTTTGCTGTTGATGTAGCCCTAAGCAGAGACTGGCGAGAATCACTTTCATGGAAAGTGGTTGCCAAGCTTCCAAAAAACTACGAGTTTCCTGAAATCTCAGCAAACACTTTTTCACCCAATCTTGATGATACTTTCAGGGAATGATCAGTACACCAATCCCACTTGGCTCACCAAATTTCGTTCTTCTAGGTTAAACCGTTCGTTTGAAGTAACCGTTTTCATTTTGAGGTTTCACTCTGTTTTCTCCTATACAGATACATGTATTTGGAACTCTAAATCAAACACGGTTTGTGCTAGCTCTTTGAAACTTGACCCAATGAAGCAGTTTCAAGTTCTATCTCTATGGTTTGTTAGCGGTTGATGTAGCCCTAAGCAGAGACTGTCGAGAATCACTTTCATGGAAAGGGGTTGCGAAGCTTCCAAAAAACTACGAGTTGCCTGAAATCTCAGCAAGAAATTTTCACCCAATCATACTGATACTTTCAGGGAATGATCAGTACACCAATCCCACTTGGCTCACCAAATTTCGTTCTCCTAGGTTAAACCGTTCGTTTGCAGTAACCGTTTTCATTTTGAGGTTTCACTCTTTTTTCTCCTATACGGATACATGTATTTGGAACTATAAATCAAACACGGTTTGTGCTAGTTCTTTTAAACTTGACCCAATAAAGCAGTTTCAAGTTCTATCTCTATACTTTGTTTGCTGTTGATGTAGCCCTAAGCAGATACTGGCGAGAATCACTTTCATGAAAAGGGGTTGCCAAGCTTCCAAAAAACTACGAGTTGCCTGAAATCTCAGCAAAAAATTTTCACCCAATCTTGATGATACTTTCAGGGAATGATCAGTACACCAATCCCACTTGATTCACCAAATTTCGTTCTTCTAGGTTAAACCATGCATTTGCAGTAACCGTTTTCATTTTGAGGTTTCACTCTGTTTTCTCCTATACGGATACATGGATTTGGAACTCTAAATCAAACAGGGTTTGTGCTAGCTCTTTGAAACTTGACCCAATAAAGCAGTTTCAAGTTCTATCTCTATGGTTTGTTTGCTGTTGATGGAGCCCTAAGCAGAGACTGGCGAGAATAACTTTCATGGAAAGGGGTTGCCAAGCTTCCAAAAAACTACGAGTTTCCTGAAATCTCAGCAAACACTTTTTCACCCAATCTTGATGATACTTTCAGGGAATGATCAGTACACCAATCCCACTTGGCTCAGCAAATTTCGTTCTTCTAGGTTAAACCGTTCATTTGCAGTAACCATTTTCATTTTAAGGTTTCACTCTCTTTTGTCCTATACGGATACATGTATTTGGAACTCTAAATCAAACACGGTTTGTGCAAGCTCTTTGAAACTTGACCCAATAAAGCAGTTTTAAGTTCTATCTCTATGGGTTGTTTGCTGTTGATGTAGCCCTAAGCAGAGACTGGCGAGAATCACTTTCATGGAAAGGGGTTGCCAAGCTTCAAAGAAACTACGAGTTGCCTGAAATCTCAGCAAACACTTTTTCACGCAATCTAGATGATACTTTCAGGGAATGATCAGTACAACAATCCCACTTGGCTCACCAAATTTCGTTCTTCTAGGTTAAACCGTTCGTTTGCAGAAACCGTTTTCATTTTGAGGTTTCACTCTGTTTTCTCCTATACGGATACATGTATTTGGAACTCTCAATCAAACACGGTTTGTGCTAGCTCTTTGAAACTTGACCCAATAAAGCAGTTTCAATTTCTATGTCTATGGTTTGTTTGCTGTTGATGTAGCCCTAAGCAGAGACTGGCGAGAATCACTTTCATGGAAAGGGGTTGCCAAGCTTCCAAAAAACTACGAGTTGCCTGAAATCTCAGCAAACAGTTTTTCACCCAATCTTGACGATACTTTCAGGGAATGATCAGTACACCAATCCCACTTGGCTCACCAAATTTCGTTCTTCTAGGTTAAACCGTTCGTTTGCAGTAACCGTTTTCATTTTTAGGTTTCACTCTGTTTTCTCCTATACGAATACATGTATTTATAACTCTAAATCAAACACGGTTTCTGCTAGCTCTTTGAAACTTGACCCAATGAAGCAGTTTCAAGTTCTATCTCTATGGTTTGTTTGCTGTTGATGTAGCCCTAAGCAGAGACTGGCGAGAATTACTTTCATGGAAAGGGGTTGCCAAGCTTCCAAAAAACTACGAGTTTCCTGAAATCTCAGCAAACGTTTTTTCACCCAATCTTGATGATAATTTCAGGGAATGATCAGTACACGAATCCCACTTGGCTCACCAAATTTCGTTTTTCTGGGTTAAACCGTTCGTTTGCAGTAACCGTTTTCATTTTGAGGTTTCACTCTGTTTTCTCCTATACAAATACATGGATTTGGAACCCTAAATCAAACACGGTTTGTGCTAGCTCTTTGAAACTTGACCCAATAAAGCAGTTTCATGTTCTATCTCTATGGTTTGTTTGCTGTTGATGTAGCCCTAAGCAGAGACTGGCGAGAATTACTTTCATGGAAAGGGTTTGCCAAGCTTCCAAGAAACTACGAGTTGCCTGAAATCTCAGCAAACACTTTTTCACCCAATCTTGATGATACTTTCAGGGAATTATCAGTACACCAATCCCACTTGGCTCACCAAATTTCGTTCTTCTAGGTTAAACCGTTCGTTTGCAGTAACCGTTTTCATTTTGAGGTTTCACTCTGTTTTCTTCTATACAGATACATGTATTTGGAACTCTAAATCAAACACGGTTTGTGCTAGCTCTTTGAAACTTGACCCAATAAAGCAGTTTCAAGTTCTATCTCTATGGTTTGTTAGCGGTTGATGTAGCCCTAAGCAGAGACTGGCGAGAATCACTTTCATGGAAAGGGGTTGCGAAGCTTCCAAAAAACTACGAGTTGCCTGAAATCTCAGCAAAAAATTTTCACCCAATCATGATGATACTTTCAGGGAATGATCAGTACACCAATCCCACTTGGCTCACCAAATTTCGTTTTCCTAGGTTAAACCGTTCGTTTGCAGTAACCGTTTTCATTTTGAGGTTTCACTCTTTTTTCTCCTATACGGATACATGTATTTGGAACTATAAATCAAACACGGTTTGTGCTAGTTCTTTTAAACTTGACCCAATAAAGCAGTTTCAAGTTCTATCTCTATAGTTTGTTTGCTGTTGATGTAGCCCTAAGCAGATACTGGCGAGAATCACTTTCATGAAAAGGGGTTGCCAAGCTTCCAAAAAACTACGAGTTGCCTGAAATCTCAGCAAAAAATTTTCACCCAATCTTGATGATACTTTCAGGGAATGATCAGTACACCAATCCCACTTGATTCACCAAATTTCGTTCTTCTAGGTTAAACCATGCATTTGCAGTAACCGTTTTCATTTTGAGGTTTCACTCTGTTTTCTCCTATACGGATACATGGATTTGGAACTCTAAATCAAACAGGGTTTGTGCTAGCTCTTTGAAACTTGACCCAATAAAGCAGTTTCAAGTTCTATCTCTATGGTTTGTTTGCTGTTGATGGAGCCCTAAGCAGAGACTGGCGAGAATAACTTTCATGGAAAGGGGTTGCCAAGCTTCCAAAAAACTACGAGTTTCCTGAAATCTCAGCAAACACTTTTTCACCCAATCTTGATGATACTTTCAGGGAATGATCAGTACACCAATCCCACTTGGCTCAGCAAATTTCGTTCTTCTAGGTTAAACCGTTCGTTTGCAGTAACCGTTTTCATTTTAAGGTTTCACTCTCTTTTGTCCTATACGGATACATGTATTTGGAACTCTAAATCAAACACGGTTTGTGCTAGCTCTTTGAAACTTGACCCAATAAAGCAGTTTCATGTTCTATCTCTATGGTTTGTTTGCTGTTGATGTAGCCCTAAGCAGAGACTGGCGAGAATCACTTTCATGGAAAGGGGTTGCCAAGCTTCCAAAAAACTACGAGTTGCCTGAAATCTCAGCAAACACTTTTTCACGCAATCTAGATGATACTTTCAGGGAATGATCAGTACACCAATCCCACTTGGCTCACCAAATTTCGTTCTTCTAGGTTAAACCGTCCGTTTGCAGAAACCGTTTTCATTTTGAGATTTCACTCTGTTTTCTCCTATACGGATACATGTATTTGGAACTCTCAATCAAACACGGTTTGTGCTAGCTCTTTGAAACTTGACCCAATAAAGCAGTTTCAAGTTCTATCTCTATGGTTTGTTTGCTGTTGATGTAGCCCAAAGCAGAGACTGGCGAGAATCACTTTCATGGAAAGGGGTTGCCAAGCTTCCAAAAAACTACGAGTTCCCTGAAATCTCAGCAAACACTTTTTCACCCAATCTTGATGATACTGTCAGGGAATGATCAGTACACCAATCTCACTTGGCTCACCAAATTTCGTTCTTCTAGGTTAAACCATTCGTTTGCAGTAACCGTTTTCATTTTGAGGTTTCACTCTGTTTTCTCCTATACGGATACATGTATTTATAACTCTAAATCAAACACGGTTTGTGCTAGTTCTTTGAAACTTGACCCAATGAAGCAGTTTTAAGTTTTATCTCTATGGTTTGTTTGCTGTTGCTGTAGCCCTAAGCAGAGACTGGCGAGAATCACTTTCATGGAAAGGGGTTGCCAAACTTCCAAAAAACTACGAGTTGTCTGAAATCTCAGCAAACACTTTTTCACCCAATCTTGATGATACTTTCAGGGAATGATCAGTACACCAATCCCACTTGGCTCACCACATTTCGTTCTTCTAGGTTAAACTGTTCGTTTGTAGTAACCGTTTTCATTTTGAGGTTTCACTCTGTTTTCTCCTATACGGATACATGTATTTGGAACTCTAAATCAAACACGGTTTGTGCTAGCTCTTTGAAACTTGACCCAATAAAGCAGTTTCAAGTTCGATCTCTATGGTTTGTTTGCTGTTGATGTAGCCCTAAGCAGAGACTGGCGAGAATCACTTTCATGGAAAGGGGTTGCCAAGCTTCCAAAAAACTACGAGTTGCCTAAAATCTCATCAAACACTTTTTCACCCAATCTTGATGATACTTTCAGGGAATGATCAGTACACGAATCCCAATTGGCTCACCAAATTTCGTTCTTCTAGGTTAAACCGTTCTTTTACACTAACCGTTTTCATTTTGAGGTTTCACTCTGTTTTCTCCTATACGGATACATGGATTTGGAACTCTAAATCAAACACGGTTTGTGCTAGCTCTTTGAAACTTGACCCAATAAAGCAGTTTCATGTTCTATCTCTATGGTTTGTTTGCTGTTGATGTAGCCCTAAGCAGAGACTGGCGAGAATCACTTTCATGGAAAGGGGTTGCCAAGCTTCCAAAAAACTACGAGTTGCCTGAAATCTCAGCAAACACTTTTTCACGCAATCTAGATGATACTTTCAGGGAATGATCAGTACACCAATCCCACTTGGCTCACCAAATTTCGTTCTTCTAGGTTAAACCGTTCGTTTGCAGAAACCGTTTTCATTTTGAGGTTTCACTCTGTTTTCTCCTATACGGATACATGTATTTGGAACTCTCAATCAAACACGGTTTGTGCTAGCTCTTTGAAACTTGACCCAATAAAGCAGTTTCAAGTTCTATCTCTATGGTTTGTTTGCTGTTGATGTAGCCCAAAGCAGAGACTGGCGAGAATCACTTTCATGGAAAGGGTTTGCCAAGCTTCCAAAAAACTACGAGTTCCCTGAAATCTCAGCAAACACTTTTTCACCCAATCTTGATGATACTTTCAGGGAATGATCAGTACACCAATCCCACTTGGCTCACCAAATTTCGTTCTTCTAGGTTAAACCGTTTGTTTGCAGTAACCGTTTTCATTTTGAGGTTTCACTCTGTTTTCTCCTGTACGGATACATGGATTTGGAACACTAAATCAAACACGGTTTGTGCTAGGTCTTTGAAACTTGACCCAATAAAGCAGTTTCAAGTTCTATCTCTATGGTTTGTTTGCTGTTGATGTAGCCCTAAGCAGAGACTGGCGAGAATCACTTTCATGGAAAGTGGTTGCCAAGCTTCCAAAAAACT
The DNA here is from genome assembly GCF_052094955.1 of Ictidomys tridecemlineatus. NCBI lineage: Eukaryota > Metazoa > Chordata > Mammalia > Rodentia > Sciuridae > Ictidomys > Ictidomys tridecemlineatus. Next base: position 10,979 of record NW_027525996.1, read on the forward strand.
ACGAGTTTCTTGAAATCTCAGCAAACACTTTTTCACCCAATCTTGATGATACTTTCAGGGAATGATCAGTACACCAATCCCACTTGGCTCACCAAATTTCGTTCTTCTAGGTTAAACCGTTCGTTTGCAGTAACCGTTTTTATTTTGAGGTTTCACTCTGTTTTCTCCTATACAGATACATGTATTTGGAACTCTAAATCAAACACGGTTTGTGCTAGCTCTTTGAAACTTGACCCAATGAAGCAGTTTCAAGTTCTATCTCTATGGTTTGTTAGCGGTTGATGTAGCCCTAAGCAGAGACTGGCGAGAATCACTTTCATGGAAAGGGGTTGCGAAGCTTCCAAAAAACTACGAGTTGCCTGAAATCTCAGCAAGAAATTTTCACCCAATCATACTGATACTTTCAGGGAATGATCAGTACACCAATCCCACTTGGCTCACCAAATTTCGTTCTCCTAGGTTAAACCGTTCGTTTGCAGTAACCGTTTTCATTTTGAGGTTTC
>NW_027525997.1:0-11472 GCF_052094955.1 Ictidomys tridecemlineatus
CTTCTGCTCTCTGTAAAATTCTTCTGCACCCCTGTATCCAACCTCTGCTCTCTGTAACAGTCCTTCTACACCAAAGTCTTTTACTTCTGCTCTCTGTAACAGGACTTCAGCACCTCAGTCTCCAACCTCTGCTCTTTGCAACAGTCCTTCTGCAATCCAGTCTCCAACCTCTGCTCTCTACATCAGTCCTTCTGCACCGTAGTTACCAACATCTGCTCTCTGCAACAAACCTTCTGCACCCCAGTCTTCAACATCTGCTCTCTGCAACAGTCATTCTGCAATTCAGTCTGAAAACTCCTCTCTGAAAGGATTCTTCTCCACCTAAGTCTCCTACATCTGCTCTCTGCAACAGTCCGTTTGCACCCCAGTCTCCAAACTCTGCTCTCTGTAAGATCCATCTGAACCCCAGTCTCCAAACTCTACTCTCTGTAACAGTCTTTCTTCACCTCAGTCACTAATCTCTGGTCTCTGTAACAGTTCTTTTGCACCTCAATCTCCAATCTCTGCTTTCTGTAACAGTCCTTCTGCACCTCAGTCTGAAAATTCTGCTCTCTGCAAGATCCTTCTGCACCCCAGTCTCCCACCACTGCTCTTGCTAACAGTCCCACTGCACCTCAGTCTCTAAGATCCATCTGAAACCCAGTCTCTAAAATCTGCTCTCTGAAACAGTCCTTCTGCACTCCATTCTCCAACATCTGCTCTCTGCAACAGTCCCTCTGCACCCCAGTCTCAAAACTCTGGTCTCTGAAACGATCTTCCTGGACCCCAGTCTCCAATGTCTGCTCTCTGCAACAGTCATTCTGCACCCCAGTCTCCAACATCTGCTCTCTGCAACAGTCCTTTTGCACCTCAGTCTGAAGACTCTAACATTCATTCTCCATCCCTGTCTCCAACCTCTGTCCTCTGCAACAGTCATTCTGCTCCCCAGTCTCTGAGATCTGCTCTTTGTAACAGTCCTTCTGTACCGGAGTATCCAACTTCTGCTCTTTGCAACGGTCCTTCTACATCCCAGTCTCCAAACTCTGCTTTCTGTATAAGTCTGTCTGAATCCCAGTCTCCAACGTCTGATCTCTGTATCTATCCTTCTGCACCTCAGTCTCCAACCTGTGCTCTTTGTAAGAGTCCTTCTGAACACCAGTCTCCAACATCAGCTCTGGATAACAGTCCTATACCACAGTCTCGAACATCTGCTCTCTGTAAAAATTCTTCTGCACCCCAATTTCGAAACTCTGCTTCCTGTAACAGTTCTTCTGCACCTGAGTCTCCAAACTCTGCTCTCTGTAACAGTTGTTCTACACCCCAGTCCCCAAACTCTGCTTTCTGTATCAGTCTTTCGGAACCCCAGTCTCCAAACTGTGTTCTCTGTATCTATTCTTTTGCACCTCAGTCTCAACCTGTGCTCTATGTAAGAGTCCTCCTGCACCCCAGTCTTCAACCTCTGCTCTTGGTAACAGTCCTATATCGCAGTCTCCAAACTCTGCTCTCATTAACAGTCGTTCTGCACCCCAATTTCCAAACTCTGCTTCCTGTAAATGTCTTTCTGCAACTGAGTCACCAAACTCTGCTCTCTGTAACAGACTTTCAGCACCTCAGTCTGAAAATTCTGCTCTCTGCACGATTCTTCTGCACCCCAGTCTCCCACCACTGCTGTTGGTAATAGTCCCACTGCACCTCAGTCTCCAACCTCTGCTCTTTGTAAGATCCTTCATCAACCCTGTCTCCAAGCACTGCTCTCTGTAACAGACCATCTCACCCAAGTCTCCAAATTTTTCTCTCGGCAACGATTCTTCTCCATACCAGTCTCAAAACTCTTCTCTCTGTAACAGTCCTATTGCACCAGAGTCGACAAACTCTGCTCTCTGTAACAGTCCTTCTGCAACCCAGTCTCCAAACTCTGCTCTCTGTAACTGTCTTTCTGCACCCCAGTCTCCAACCTCTGCTCTCTGTAACCTCCTTCTGCACCCCAGTGTCCAAACTCTGCTCTCTGTAACAGTCCTTCTGAACCTCAGTCTTCAACCTCTGATCTCTGCAACAGTCCTTCTGCACCCCAGTCTCCAACCTCTGCTCTCTGCAACAGTCCTTTGCACCCCAGTCTCCAACATCTGCTCTCAGCAACAGTCCTTCTAACTCCAGTCTCCAAACTCTGCTCTCTGCAATGATCCTTCTGGACCCCAGGCTCCAACGTCCTTCTGCAACAGTCCTTCTGCACCACAATCTCAAACTTTTGCTCTCTGTAAGATCTTTCTGCAAGCCAGTTTCCAAAATTGGCTCTCTCTAACATTCCTTCTCCAATGCAGTCTGTAACCTCTGCTTTCTTCGAAGATCCTTAGGCAACCGAGTCTCCAACCTCTGTCCTCTGTATCAGTCCTTCTGCTCCCCAGTCTCCAACATCTTATCTCTGCAACAGTCCTTCTACATCCCATTCTCCAACTCTTCTTTCTGCAAAAATTTTTCTGGACCCCAGTCTTCAACATCTGCTCTCTGCAAGAGTCTTTCTGGACCACAGTCTCCAACCTCTGCTCTCTGTAACGATCCTTTTGCACCCCTGTCTGCAAACTCTGCTCTTTGTAAGATCCTTCTGCAACCCAGTTTGAAACTCTGCTCTCTGTAACAGTGCTTCTGCCCACTGGTCTCGAACTTCTTCTCTCTGCAACGATCCTTCTTCACCAAAGTCTCAAAACTCTGCTCTCTGCAACAGTTTTTCTACAACCCAGTCTCCAATATCTGCTCTCTGCAACAGTCCTTTTGCACCTCACTCTGAAAAGTCTGCTCACTGCAACGACCCTTCTGCACCACAGTCTCCTACTTCTGCTCTCTCTAACAGTCCTTCTGCACCTCATTCTCCCAACTTTCCTCTTTGTAAGATCCTTCTACAACCCAGTCTTTAAACTCTGCACTCTGTAACAGTCCTTCTGCACAACAGTCTCCAAACTCTGCTCTCTGTAACATGATTTCTGCCACCCAGTCTCCAAAGTCTGCTCTCTGTAACAGGCCATCTGCACCCCAGTCTCCAACCTCTTCTCTCTGCAATGATTCTTCTTCACCCCAGTCTCCAGAATCTGCTCTCTGCTACAGTCCGTTTGCACCCAAGTCTAAAAACTCTGCTCTCTGTAAGATCCATCTGAACCCCAGTCTCCAAACTCTGCTCTCTGTAACAGTCCTTCTGCCCCACAGTCTCCGAACACTGCTCTCTGTAACAGTCCTTCTACAGCTCAGTCGCCAACCTCTGCTCTGTGTAACAGTCCTTCTGCACCCCAGTCTCTAAAATCTTCTCTCTGCCACAGTTCTTCTAAACCCCAGTCTCCAACGTCTGCTCTCTGGAACAGTCCTTCTGCACCCCAGTTTCAAAATTCTGCTCTTTGCAACCATCCTTCTGCACCCCAGTCTCCAACCTCTGCTTTCTGTATCAGTCTTTCGGAACCCCAGTCTCCAACCTCTGTTCTCTGTATCTATCCTTCTGCCCCTCAGTCTCCAACCTGTGCTCTATGTAAGAGACTTTCTTCACCCCAGTCTCCAACCTCTTCTCTCGTTAACAGTCTTATACCGCAGTCTCCAAACTCTGCTCTCTGTAACGGTCCTTCTGCATCCCAATTTCCAAACTCTGCTTCCTATAACAGTCGTTCTGCACCTGAGTCTCCAAACTCTTCTCTGTGTAACCGTCTTTCTACACCTCAGTCTCCAACCTCTACTCTCTGTAACAGTCCTTCTGCACCTCAGTCTCCAACCTCTGCTCTCTGTAAGATCCTTCATCAACCCAGTCTCCAAGCACTACTCTCTGTAACAGACCATCTCACCCAAGTCTCCAAATTTTTCTCTCGGCAATGATTCTTCTCCACACCAGTCTCAAACCTCTGCTCTCTGCAACAGTCCTATTGCACCACAGTCGACAACCTCTGCTCTCTGCAACAGTCCTTCTGCAACCCAGTCTCCAAACTCTGCTCTCTGTAACCGTCTTTCTGCACCCCAGTCTCCAAAATCTGCTCTCTGTAACAATCTTTCTGCACCTCAGTCTCCAACCTCTACTCTCTGTAACAGTCGTTTTGCACCTCAGTCTCCAACCTCTGCTCTGTTTAAGATCTTTCTGCAACTAAGTCTGCAAACCCTTCCCTCTGTAACAGTCCTTCTGCACCCTTTCTCCAAACCTTTCTCTCTGTAATAGGCATTCTGCACCCCAGTCTCCAACCTCTGTTCTCTGTATCAGTCCTTCTGCACCCCAGTCTCAAACCTCTGCTCTCTACAACGATCCGTCTTCACCCCAGTCTCCAACGTCTGCTCTCTGCAACAGTCCTTCTGCACCAAAGTCTCCAACAACTGTTCTCTGTAAGATCTTTAAGCACCCCAGTATCCAACCTCTGCTCTCTGTAACAGTCCTTCTGCACCCCATGCTCAAACCTCTGCTCTCTGTAACTGTATTTCTATACAGCAGTCTCCAAACTCTGGTCTCTGTAACGGTCCTTCTGCACCCAAATTTCCAACCTCTGCTTTCTGCACCTCAGTCCCAAAACTCTGCTCTCTGTAGCAGGCCTTCCGAACCCCAGTCTTAAAAATCTGCTCTCTCCAACGATTTATCTGCACCCCAGTCTCCAACCTCTGATCTCTGCAACAGTCCTTCTGCACCTCAGTCTCCAAATTATGCTCTCTGTAAGATCCATCTGAACCCCAGTCTCCAACGTCTGCTCTCTGCAACCGTCCTGCTGCACCACAGTCTCCAACCTCTGCTCTCTTTACCAGTTCTTCAGCACCCCAGTCTCCAAACTCTGCTCTGTGTAACAGTCTTTCTGCACCTCAGTCTCCAACCTCTGCTCTCTGCAACAGTCCTTCTGCACCCCAGTCTCAAAACTCTGCTCTCTGCTACGATCCTTCTGGACCCCATTCTTTAACCTCTCCTCTCTGTAACACTCCTTTTGCACCACAGTCTCCAAACTCTGCTCTCTGTAACATTCCTTCTCCAATCCAGTCTTTAACCTCTGCTTTCTGCAAGTGACCTGCGGCACCCCAGTCTCTAACCTCTGTCCTCTGCAACAGTCTTTCTGCTCCCCAGACTCCAACATCTGCTCTCTGTAACAAACTTTCTGTACCGCATTCTCCAACCTCTGCTCTCCTAACGGGCCTTCTGCACCCCAGTCTTCAAACTCTGCTTTCTGTATCAGTCCTTCTGAACCTCAGTTTCAAACCTAAGCTCTCTGTATCTATCCTTCTTCACCTCAGTCTTCAACCTATGCTCTGTAACAGTTTTTATATACCGCGGTTTTCAAACTCTGGTCTCAGTAAGTGTCCTTCTGCACCCCAATTTCCAAACTCTGCTTTCTGTAACAGTATTTCTGCACCTCAGTCTCCAAACTCTGCTCTTTATAACAGTCTTTCTAAACCTAAGTCTCCAACCTCTGCTCTCTGTAACAGTCCATCTGCACCACAGTCTCCAAACTCTGCTCTCTGTAAGATTCTTCAGCAACCCAGTCTCCAAACTCTGCTCTCTAAAACAGTTCTTCTGCACGCCAGTCTCCAAACTCTTCTCTCTGTAGCAGGCATTCTGCACCCCAGTCTCCAAAATCTGCTCTCTGCAACGATCCTTCTGCAACCCATTCTCCAACATCTGCTCTCTACAATGATTCTACTGCAACCTAGTCTCCTACATCTGATCTCTGCAACAGTCCTTCTGCACCTCAGTCTCCAAATTCTGCGCTCTGTAAGATCCTTAAGCACCCCAGTATCCAACCTCTGCTCTCTGTAACACTCTTTCTGCTTCCGAGTCTCCAACCTCTGCTCTCTGTAACAGGACTTCAGCACGTCAGTCTCCAATGTCTGCTCTCTTCAACAGTCCTTCTGCACCCCAGTCTCCAACCTCTGCTCTCATCAACAGTCCTTCAGCACCCTAGTTAACAACATCTGCTCTCTGCAACGACCCTTCTGCACCCAAGTATCCTACCTCTGCTCTATATAACAGTCCTTCTACACTTCAGTCTCCCAACTCTGCTATCTGTAAGATCCTTCTGACACCCAGTCTTTAAACTCTGCACTCTGTAACCGTCCTTTTGCATCCCAGTCTCCAAACTCTGCTCTCTGTAACAGTCCTTCTGCACCCCAGTCTCCAACCTCTGCTCTCTGCAATGATCCTACTGCACCCCAGTCTCCAACCTCTGATCTCTACAAGAGTTCATCTGCACCTCAGTCTCCAACTTCTGCTCTCTGTAAAATCCTTCTGCACACCTGTCTCCAAGCTCTGCTCCTTTCAACGATCCTTCTGCACCCCAGTCTCCAACCTCTACTCTTTTTAACAGGACTTCTGCACCTCAGTCTCCAATCACTGCTCTCTGCAACAGTCCTTCTGCACCACAGTCTCAAAACTCTGGAGTCTGTAAGATCCTTCTGCACTCCAGATTTTAAACTCTGTTCTCTGTAACATTCCTTCTCTTTCCCAGTCTTTATCCTCTGCTTTGTACAAGTGTCCTGCGGCACCCCAGTCTCCAACCTCTGTCCTCTGCAACAGTTCTTCTGCTCCCAGTCTCCAACATCCGCTCTCTGTAACAGTCCTTCTGTACCGCAGTATCCAACCACTGCTCTCCGTAACAAGCATTCTGCACTCCAGTCTCCAAATACTGCTTTCAGTATCAGTCCTTCTGAACCTCAGTCTCAAACCTCTGCTCTCTGTATCTATCCTTCTGCACCTCAGTCTCCAACCTGTGCTCTCTGTAACATTCCTTCTGCACCCCAGTCCATCCTCAGCTCTCTGTTACAGTTTTTCTATACCACAGTCTCCAAACTCTGGTCTCTGTAATGGTCCTTCTGCACCCCTATTTCCAAACTCTGCTTCCTGTAACAGTCCTTCTGCACCTTAGTCTCCAAACTCTCCTCTTTGTAACAGTCTTTCTACACCTCAGTCTCCAACCTCTGATCTGTGTAAGTTCTTTCTGTAAATCAGTCTCCAAACTCTTCCCTCTGTAACAGTTCTTCTGCACCCTTTGTCTAAACTCCTCTCTGTAACAGGCCTTCTGCACCCAAGTCTCCAACACCTGCTCCCTGCAACAGTCTTCTTCACCCCTGTCTCCAACCTCTACTCTGTGTAACAGTCTTTCTGCACGCCAGTGTCCAATCTCTGCTCTCTGCAATGGTCCTTCTGCATCCCAGTCTCCAACATCTGTTCTCTGAAACAGTCCTTCTGCACCCAAGTCCCCAACATCTGCTCTCTGAAAAAGTCCTTCTTCACCCCAGTCTCCAACCTCTGCTCTGTGTAACAGTCCTTCTGCACCCCAGTGTCCAACCTCTGCTCTCTGCAATGATCCTTCTGCGTCCCAGCCTCTAGAATCTGCTCTCTGCAACAGTCCCTCTGCACCCAAGTCTCCAAATCTGCTCTCAGCAACAGTCCTTCTGCGCCTCAGTCTGGAAATTCTGCTTTCTGCAACAATCCTTCTGCACACCAGTATCCAATGTCTGCTCTCTGTAACAGTCTTTCTGCACCTCTGTCTACAATAACTGCTTTCTGTAAGATCCTTTTGCATCCCATTTTTCAAACTCTGTTCTTGTAACATTCCTTTTCAACCACAGTCTTTAACCTATGGATTCTGCAACGGTCCTGCTTTACCCCAGTCTCCAAACTCTGTTCTCTGAAACAGTCCTTCTGCACCTCAGTCTCCAAATTCTGCTCTCTGCAACAGTCTTTCTGCACCCAAGTCTCCAACCTCTGCTCTCTGCAACAGTCCTTTTACAACCCAGTCTTCAACCTCTGCTCTGTGTAACACTCCTTCTGCACCCCAGTCTCCAAAATCTACTCTCTGTAAGATTTTTCTGCAAACCAGTTTTTAACTCTGCCATATGAAAAAGTCATTCTGGAGCCCTTCTCCAAACTCTGCTCTTCGTAAAAGGCCTTCTGCACCCCAGTCTTCAACCTCTGCTCTCTGTAACAGTCCTGTTGCATCTTGGTCTACAAACTCTGCTCTCTGTAAGATCCTTCTGCAACCTTGTCTAACAACTCCTCTCTCTAACAGTATTTCTGCACCCCAATCTAGAACCTCTGCTCTCTGTAACAGGCCTTTAGCATCACAATCTCCAACCTCTATTCTTTGTAACAGTCTTTTTGCACCTCAGTCTCCCACATCTGCTCTCTGCAACGATCCTCTCCACCCCAGTATCCAACATCTGCTCTCTGCAACAGACCTTCTACACCTCAGTCTCCTCCGTCTCCTCTCTTTAACACTCTTTCTGCACCCCAGTCTCTAACCTCTGCTCTCTGTAAGATCCTTCTGCACCCCAGTTTCCAAACTCTGCTCTCCGTAACAGTCCTTCTACACACCATTCTCTCTGCAACAGTCCTCCTGAACCACAGTCTCCAAACTCTGTTTACTGTTATGGTCCTTCTGCACCCCAGTCTCCAACCTCTGCTGTCTGTATCAGTAATTCTGCACCCCAGTCTCCAAACTTTGCTCTCTGTAACATTCTTTCTGCACCTCAGTCTCCAAACTCACTCTCTGCGACAGTTCTTCTGCACTCCAGGTTTTAACCATTGCTCTCTGCAATAAATCTTCTGAATCCAAGTCTCCAACATCTGCACTCTGAAACAGTTCTTTTATAAACCATTCTCCAAACTCTGCTCTCTGTAACAGTCGTCCTGTATTGCAGTCTCTAAACTCTGCTCTCTGTAACAGTCCTCTGCACCCCAGTCTTTAAACTCTGCTTTCTGTATCAGTCCTTCTGCACCCCAGTCTCCAAACTGCTCTCTGTAACAGTCCTTCTGCACCTCAGTCTCCAAATTCTGCTCTCTGCAACAGTCCTACTGCACCCAAGTCTCTAACACCTGCTTCCTGCAACAGTCCTTCTTCTCCCCAGTCTCCAAAAACTGCTATCTGCTAAAGTCCTTATGCACCCCAGTCTCCAATCTCTGCTCTCTATAAAAGTCCTTCTGCACCTCTGACTCCAGCTCTGCTCTCTGCAATGGTCCTTTTGCACCTCAGTATCCAACCTCTACTCTCTGTAACAGTCCTTCTTCACCTCAGTCTCCAACCTCTTCTCTCTGTAAGATCCTTCTGCACCCTAGTCTCCAAACTCTGATCTCTACAACAGTTCTTCTACACCCAAGTCTCCAACCTCTACTCTCTGTAAAAATCCTTCTGCACCTCAGTCTCCAACATCTGCTCTCTCTAACGGTTCTTCTTCACCCCATTCTCCAACCTCTGTTGTCTGCAAGAGTCCTGCTGGACCTCAGTCTCCAAATTCTGCTCCCTGCAACAATCCTTCTGTACCCTAGTCTCCAACTTCTGGTCTCTGCAACAGTTCTTCTGCACCCCAGTCTCCAATATCTAATCTCTGAAACAGTCCTTCTCCACCTCAGTCTACAACCTTTGCTCTCTGTAACACTCCTTCTGTACCCCAGTCTCTAACTTCTGCTCTCTGTAAGAATCTTCTGCACCCCAGTCTCCAAATTCTGCTCTCTTCAACAGTCTTTCTGCACCCCAGTCTCCAACATCTTATCTCTGCAACAGTCCTTCTCCACCCCAGTCTCAAACCTCTGCTCACTGCAACAGTCCTTCTGCACCCAGGTCACCAAGGTCTTCTTTCTATATCAGTCCTTCTGAACCCCAGTCTCCGACCTCTGCTCTCTGAAAGAGTCCTTATGTACCTCAGTCTCCAACATCTGCTTTCTGTAAAACCCTTGTGAAACCCAGTCTGCAAACTCTGCACTCTGTAACAGTCCTTCTGCACCCCAGTCTCCAACATCTGCTCTCTGTAACAGGCCTTCTTCACTCAAGTCTCCAACCTCTACTCTCTGGAAGAGGCCTTCTTCAACCCAGTCTCTAACCTCTGCTCTCTGCAACATTCCTTCTGCACCTCAGTCTCCAACCTCGCTCTCTGCAAGGGTCCTTGTACACCCCAGTCTCCAACCTCTGCTCTATGTAACAGTTCTTCTGATCAGGAGTCTCCTAATTCTGCTCTCTGTATCGGTCCTTCTGCACCCCAGTCTCCAACATCTGCTTTCTCTATCAGGCCTTCTGCACCCCAGTCTTTAAACTCTGCTCTCTGTAACAGTCCTTCTGCACACCAATATCCAACCTCTGCTCTCTGTAACAGTCCTTCTGAACCGGAGTCTCCTATCTCTGCTCTCTGTAATGGTCCTTCTGCACCCCGGTCTCCAAAATCTGCTTTTTCTTTCAGTCTTTCTTTACCCCAGTCTCCAACCTCTGCTCTCTCTAACAGTCTTTCTGCACCCCAGTGTCCAAACTCCGCTCTCTAGAACAGGCCTTCTTTGCCCCATTCTCTAACCTCTACTCTCTGTAAGATTATTCTTGAACCCCAGTCTCCAACGTCTACTCTCCGCAACAGTCCTTCTGCACTGAAGTCTCCAACATCTGCTCTCTGCAAAAGTCCTTCTATAACCCAGTCTTCAACTTCTGCTCTCTGCAACAGTCCTTCTACTCCCCATTCTCCATACTCTGCTCACCCCAACAATCTTTCTGCACCCCAGTCTCTAACTCTGTTCTCTACAATAGTTCTACTGCACCCCAGACTTTAAACTTTGCTCTCTGTAAAAATCTGTCTGTATCGCAGTCTCCATACTTTGTCCTTTGTAAGGGTCCTTATGCACCCCAGTATCCAAACTCTGCTTTCTGTATCCGTCGTTTTTCACCCCAGTCCTCAAACTCTGCCCTCTGTAACAGTCCTTCTGAAACTCAGTCTGGAACCTCTGCTCTCTGCAACAGTCCTTCTATACCCCAGTCTCCATCCTCTGCTCTCTGGAACAGTCGTTATGCACACCAGACTCCAATATCTGCTATCTGAAACAGTTCTTCTCCAGCCCAGTCTCCAACCTCTGCTTTCTGTAACAGTCCTTCTGTACTGCAGTCTCCAACCTCTGCTCTCTGTAAGGGTCCTTCTGCACCAGAGTCTTCAACTTCTGTTCTCTGTAACAATCTTTCTGCACCTCAGTTCCCAAACTCTGACCTCTGCAATGGTCCTTCTGCACCCCAGAGTCTAACCTCTGCTATTTACAACATTCCTTTTGTACCATTGTCTCCAACCTCTGCTCTCTGCAAAAGTCTTTCTGAACCCCAGTCTTCAACATCTGCTCTCTGAAACAGTCCTTCTGCACCTCAGTCTTAAAACACTGCTCTCTGCAATGATCCTTGTGAACCCCAGTCTCGAAAATCTGCTTTCTGTAACAGTCCTTCTGCACCTCAGTCTCCAACTTCTGCTCTCTGCAACAGTTCTTCTGCACCCCAGTCTTTAACATCTACTCTCTGAAACAGTCCTTCTGCACCCCTGTCCAAATGCAGAAGAATGAGACCTGAACTATTGCTCACCTGCAAAAAATCAACTCAAAATGCATTAAAGACCCAGACACTAGACCAGAAATTATGCAGTTTCTAGAAAAAAACAAAGTAAATACTCCAACCTACAGGCAGAGGCAATGACTTTCTCAATAGGATGCCAAAGCTCAGGAGGTAACACCAAAAGTTAGCTAATAGGATGGCATGAAATTAAGAA
>NW_027525998.1:0-11375 GCF_052094955.1 Ictidomys tridecemlineatus
CTATCACAAACCGTGTTTGATTTAGAGTTCCAAATACATGTATTCCTATAGGAGAAAACAGAGTGAAACCTAAAAATAAAAACGGTTACTGCAAACGAACGGTTTAACCTAGAAGAACGAAATTTGGTGAGCCAAGTGGTTTTGGTGTAGTGATCATTACCTGAAGGAATCATCAAGATTGGGTGAAAAAATGTTTGCTGAGATTTCAGGCAACTCGTATTTTTTTGTAAGCTTGGGACCGCTTTAAATGAAAGTGATTTTCACCATTCTCTGCTTAGGGCTACATAAACAGCAAACAAACCATAGAGATAGAACTTAAAACTGCTTTATTGTGTCAAGTTTCAAAAAGCTAGCACAAACCGTGTTTGATTTAGCGTTCCAAATACATGTATTTCTATAGGAGAAAACAGAGTGAAACCTAAAAATGAAAACGGTTACTGCAAACGAACGGTTTAACCTAGAAGAACGAAATTTGGTGAGCCAAGTGGTTTTGCTGTACTGATCATTACCTGAAAGAATCATCAAGATTGGGTGAAAAAATGTTTGCTGAGATTTCAGGCAACTCGTATTTTTTTGTAAGCTTGGAATCGTTTTAAATGAAAGTGATTTTCACCAGTCTCTGTTTAGGGATACATCAATAGCAAACAAACCATAGAGATAGAACTTGAAACTGCTTTATTTTGTGTAATTTCTAAGATCTAGCACAAACAGTGTTTGATTTAGAGTTCCAAATACATGTATCCCTATAGGAGAAAATAGAGTGAAACCTAAAAATAAAAACGGTTACTGCAAACGAACGGTTTAAACCTAGAAGAACGAAATTTGGTGAGCCAAGTGGTTTTGGTGTACTGATCATTACCTGAAAGAATCATCAAGATTGGGTGAAAAAATGTTTGCTGAGATTTCAGGCAACTCGTATTTTTTGTAAGCTTGGAACCCCTTTCCATGAAAGTGATTTTCGCCAGTCTCTGCTTAGGGCTACATCAACAGCAAACAAACCATAGAGATAGAACTTGAAACTGATTTATTGTGTCAAGTTTCAAAGAGCTAGCACAAACCGTGTTTGATTTAGAGTTCCAAATACATGTATCCCTATAGGAGAAAACAGAGTGAAACCTAAAAATGAAAACGGTTACTGCAAACGAACGGTGTAACCTAGAAGACCAAAATTTGGTGAGCCAAGTGGTTTTGGTGAACTGATAATTACCTGAAAGAATCATCAAGATTGGGTGAAAAAATGTTTGCTGAGATTTCAGGCAACTCGTAGTTTTTTGGAAGCTTGGCAACCCCTTTCCATGAAAGTGATTTTCGCCAGTCTCTGCTTAGGGCTACATCAACAGCAAAAAAACCATAGAGATAGAACTTGAAACTGGTTTATTGTGTCAAGTTTCAAAGAGATAGCACAAACCGTGTTTGATTTAGAGTTTCAAATACATGTATCCCTATAGGAGAAAACAGAGTGAAACCTAAAAATGAAAACGGTTACTGCAAACGAACGGTTTAACCTAGAAGAACGAAATTTGTTGAGCCAAGTGGTTTTGGTGTACTGATCATTACCTGAAGGAATCATCAAGATTGGGTGAATAAATGTTTGCTGAGAATTCAGGCAACTCGTAGTTTTTTGGAAGCTTGGCAATCCCTTTAAATGAAAGTGATTTTCGCCAGTCTCTGCTTAGGGCTACATCAACAGCAAACAAACCCTAGAGATAGAACTTGAAACTGCTTTATTGTGTCAAGTTTCAAAGAGCTAGCACAAACCGTGTTTGATTTAGAGTTCCAAATACATGTATCCCTATAGGACAAAACAGAGTGAAACCTAAAAATGAAAACGGTTCCTGCAAACGAACGGTTTAACATAGAAGAACGAAATTTGGTGAGCCAAGTGGTTTTAATGTACTGATCATTACCTGAAAGAATCATCAAGATTGGGTGAAAAAAGGTTTGCTGAGATTTCAGGCAACTCGTAGTTTTTTGGAAGCTTGGCAACCTCTTTAAATGAAAGTGATTTTCGCCAGTCTCTGCTTAGGGATACATCAACAGCAAACAAACCATAGAGATAGAACTTGAAACTGCTTTTCTGTGTCAAGTTTCAAAGAGCTAGCACAAACCGTGTTTGATTTAGAGTTCCAAATACATGTATCCCTATAGGAGAAAACACAGTGAAACCTAAAAATGAAAACGGTTACTGCAAACGAACGGTTTAACCTAGAAGAACGAAATTTGGTGAGCCAAGTGGTTTTGGTGTACTGATCAATACCTGAAAGAATCATCAAGATTGGGTCAAAAAATGTTTGCTGAGATTTCAGGCAACTCGTAGTTTTTTGGAAGCTTGGAACCACTTTAAATGAAAGTGATTTTCTCCAGTCTCTGCTTAGGGCTACATCAACAGCAAACAAACCATAGAGATAGAACTTGAAACTGCATTATTGTGTCAAGTTTCAAAGAGCTAGCACAAACCGTGTTTGATTTAGAGTTCCAAATACATGTATCCTTATAGGAGAAAACAGAGTGAAACCTAAAAATGAAAACGGTTACTGCAAACGAATGGTTTAACCTAGAAGAACGAAATTTGGTGAGCCAAGTAGTTTTGGTGTACTGATCATTACCTGAAAGAATCATCAAGATCGGGTGAAAAAATGTTTGCTGAGATTTCAGGCAACTCGTAGTTTTTTGGAAGCTTGGCAACCCTTTCCCATTTAAGTAATTTTCGCCAGTCTCTGCTTAGGGCTACATCAACAGCAAACAAACGATAGAGATCGAACATGAAACTGCTTTATTGTGTCAATTTTCAAAGAGCTAGCACAAACCGTGTTTGATTTAGAGTTCCAAATACATGTATCCCTATAGGAGAAAACAGAGTGAAACCTAAAAATGAAAACGGTTACTGCAAACGAACGGTTTAACCTAGAAGAACGAAATTTGTTGAGCCAAGTGGTTTTGGTGTACTGATCATTACCTGAAGGAATCATCAAGATTGGGTGAATAAATGTTTGCTGAGATTTCAGGCAACTCGTAGTTTTTTGGAAGCTTGGCAATCCCTTTAAATGAAAGTGATTTTCGCCAGTCTCTGCTTAGGGCTACATCAACAGCAAACAAACCCTAGAGATAGAACTTGAAACTGCTTTATTGTGTCAAGTTTCAAAGAGCTAGCACAAACCGTGTTTGATTTAGAGTTCCAAATACATGTATCCCTATAGGACAAAACAGAGTGAAACCTAAAAATGAAAACGGTTCCTGCAAACGAACGGTTTAACATAGAAGAACGAAATTTGGTGAGCCAAGTGGTTTTAATGTACTGATCATTACCTGAAAGAATCATCAAGATTGGGTGAAAAAAGGTTTGCTGAGATTTCAGGCAACTCGTAGTTTTTTGGAAGCTTGGCAACCTCTTTAAATGAAAGTGATTTTCGCCAGTCTCTGCTTAGGGATACATCAACAGCAAACAAACCATAGAGATAGAACTTGAAACTGCTTTTCTGTGTCAAGTTTCAAAGAGCTAGCACAAACCGTGTTTGATTTAGAGTTCCAAATACATGTATCCCTATAGGAGAAAACAGAGTGAAACCTAAAAATGAAAACGGTTACTGCAAACGAACGGTTTAACCTAGAAGAACGAAATTTGGTGAGCCAAGTGGTTTTGGTGTACTGATCAATACCTGAAAGAATCATCAAGATTGGGTCAAAAAATGTTTGCTGAGATTTCAGGCAACTCCTAGTTTTTTGGAAGCTTGGAACCCCTTTAAATGAAAGTGATTTTCTCCAGTCTCTGCTTAGGGCTACATCAACAGCAAACAAACCATAGAGATAGAACTTGAAACTGCTTTATTGTGTCAAGTTTCAAAGAGCTAGCACAAACCGTGTTTGATTTAGAGTTCCAAATACATGTATCCTTATAGGAGAAAACAGAGTGAAACCTAAAAATGAAAACGGTTACTGCAAACGAATGGTTTAACCTAGAAGAACGAAATTTGGTGAGCCAAGTAGTTTTGGTGTACTGATCATTACCTGAAAGAATCATCAAGATCGGGTGAAAAAATGTTTGCTGAGATTTCAGGCAACTCGTAGTTTTTTGGAATCTTGGCAACCCTTTCCCATTAAAGTAATTTTCGCCAGTCTCTGCTTAGGGCTACATCAACAGCAAACAAACGATAGAGATAGAACATGAAACTGCTTTATTGTGTCAATTTTCAAAGAGCTAGCACAAACCGTGTTTGATTTAGAGTTCCAAATACATGTATCCCTATAGGAGAAAACAGAGTGAAACCTAAAAATGAAAACGGTTACTGCAAACGAACGGTTTAACCTAGAAGAACGAAATATGGTGAGCCAAGTGGTTATGGTGTACTGATCATTACCTGAAAGAATCATCAAGATTGGGTGAAAAAATGTTTGCTGGGATTTCAGGCAACTCGTAGTTTTTTGGAAACTTGGCAACCCCTTTCAATGAAAGTAATTTTCGCCAGTCTCTGCTTAGGGCTACATCAACAGCAAACAAACCATAGAGATAGAACTTGAAACTGCTTTATTGTGTCAAGTTTCAAAGAGCTAGCACAAACCGTGTTTGATTTAGAGTTCCAAATACATGTATCCCTATAGGAGAAAACAGAGTGAAACCTAAAAATGAAAACGGTTACTGCAAACGAACGGTTTAACCTAGAAGAACGAAATTTGGTGAGCCAAGTGGTTTTGGTGAACTGATCATTACCTGAAAGAATCACCAAGATTGGGTGAAAAAATGTTTGCTGAGATTTCAGGCAACTCGTAGTTTTTTGGAAGCTTGGAACCCCTTTAAATGAAAGTGATTTTCGAAAGTCTCTGCTTAGGGCTACATCAAGAGCAAACAAACCATAGAGATAGAACTTGAAACTTCTTTTCTGTGTCAAGTTTCAAAGAGCTAGCACAAACCGTGTTTGATTTAGAGTTCCAAATACATGTATCCCTATAGGAGAAAACAGAGTGAAACCTAAAAATGAAAACGGTTACTGCAAACGAACGGTTTAACCTAGAAGAACGAAATTTGGTGAGCCAAGTGGTTATGGTGTACTGATCATTACATGAAAGAATCATCAAGATTGGGTGAAAAAATGTTTGCTGAGATTTCAGGCAACTCGTAGTTTTTTGGAAGCTCGGCAATCCCTTTCCATGAAAGTGATTTTCGCCAGTCTCTGCTTAGGGCTACATCAACAGCAAACAAACCATAGAGATAGAACTTGAAACTGCTTTATTGTGTCAAGTTTCAAAGAGCTAGCAAAATCCGTCTTTGATTTAGAGTTCCAAATACATGTACCCCTATAGGAGAAAACAGAGTGAAACCTAAAAATGAAAACGGTTACTGCAAACGAACGGTTTAACCTAGAAGAACGAAATTTGGAGAGCCAAGTGGTTTTGGAGTACTGATCATTACCTGAAAGAATCATCAAGATTGGGTGAAAAAATGTTTGCTGAGATTTCAGGAAACTCGTAGTTTTTTTGAAGCTTGGCAACCCCTTTCCATGAAAGTGATTTTCGCCATTCTCTGCTTAGGGCTACATAAACAGCAAACAAACCATAGAGATAGAACTTGAAACTTCTTTATTGTGTCAAGTTTCAAAGAGCTAGCACAAACCGTGTTTGATTTAGTTTTCCAAATACATGTATCCCTATAGGAAAAACAGAGTGAAACCTAAAAATGAAAACGGTTACTGCAAACGAACGGTTTAACCTAGAAGAACGAAATTTGGTGAGCCAAGTGGTTTTGGTGTACTGATCATTACCTGAAAGAATAATCAAGATTGGGTGAAAAAATGTTTGCTGAGATTTCAGGAAACTCGTAGTTTTTTCGAAGCTTGGAACCCCTTTAAATGAAAGTGATATTCGCCAGTCTCTGCTTAGGGCTACATTAACAGCAAACAAACCATAGAGATAGAACTTGAAACTGCTTTTCTGTGTCAAGTTTCAAAGAGCTAGCACAAACCGTGTTTGATTTAGAGTTCCAAATACATGTATCCCTATAGGAGAAAACAGAGTGAAACCTAAAAATGAAAACGGTTACTGCAAACGAACGGTTTAACCTAGAAGAACGAAATTTGGTGAGCCAAGTGGTTTTGGTGTACTGATCAATACCTGAAAGAATCATCATGGTTGGGTGAAAAAATATTTGCTGAGATTTCAGGCAACTCGTAGTTTTTTGGAAGCTTGGCAACCCCTTTCCATGAAAGTGATTTTCGCCAGTCTCTGCTTAGGGCTCCATCAACAGCAAACAAACCATAGAGATAGAACTTGAAACTGCTTTATTGTGTCAAGATTCAAAGAGCTAGCACAAACCGTGTTTTATTTAGAGTTCCAAATACATGTATTTTTATAGGAGAAAACAGAGTGAAACCTAAAAATGAAAACGGTTACTGCAAACGAACGGTTTAACCTAGAAGAATGAAATTTTGTGAGCCAAGTGCTTTTGGTGTACTGATCATTACCTGAAAGAATCATCAAGATTGGGTGAAAAAATGTTTGGTGAGATTTCAGGCAACTCGTAGTTTTTTGGAAGCTTGGAACCCCTTTAAATGAAAGTGATTTTCGCAAGTCTCTGCTTAGGTCTACATCAAGAGCAAACAAACCATAGAGATAGAACTTGAAACTTCTTTTCTGTGTCAAGTTTCAAAGAGCTAGCACAAACCGTGTTTGATTTACAGTTCCAAATACATGTATCCGTATAGGAGAAAACAGAGTGAAACCTAAAAATGAAAACGGTTACTGCAAACGAACCGTTTAACCTAGAAGAACGAAATTTGGTGAGCCAAGTGGATTTGGTATACTGATCATTATCTGAAAGAATCATCATGATTGGGTGAAAAAATGTTTGCTGAGATTTCAGGCAACTCGTAGTTTTTTGGAAGCTTGGCAACCCCTTTCCATGAAAGTGATTTTCGCCAGTCTCTTCTTAGGTCTACATCAACAGCAAACAAACCATAGAGATAGAACTTGAAACTGCTTTATTGTGTCACGTTTCAAAGAGGTAGCACAAACCGTGTTTGATTTAGAGTTCCAAATACATGTATCCCTATAGGAGAAAACAGAGTGAAACCTAAAAATGAAAACGGTTACTGCAAACGAACGGTTTAACCTAGAAGAACGAAATTTGGTGAGCCAAGTGGTTTTGCTGTACTGATCATTACCTGAAAGAATCATCAAGATTGGGTGAAAAAATGTTTGCTGAGATTTTAGGCAACTCTTTGTTTTTTGGAAGCTTGGCAACCCCTTTTCATGAAAGTGATTTTCGCCAGTCTCTGCTTAGGGCTACATCAACAGCAAACAAACCATAGAGATAGAACTTGAAACTGCTTTTCTGTGTCAAGTTTCAAAGAGCTAGCACAAACCATGTTTGATTTAGAGTTCCAAATACATGTATCCCTATAGGAGAAAACAGAGTGAAACCTAAAAATGAAAACGGTTACTGCAAACGAACGGTTTAACCTAGAAGAACGAAATTTGGTGAGCCAAGTAGTTTTGCTGTACTGATCATTACCTGAAAGAATCATCAAGATTGGGTGAAAAAATGTTCTCTGAGATTTTAGGCAACTCATTGTTTTTTGGAAGCTTGGCAACCCCTTTCCATGAAAGTGATTTTCACCAGTCTCTGCTTAGGGCTACATCAACAGCAAAGAAACCATAGAGATAGAACTTGAAACTGCTTTTCTGTGTCAAGTTACAAAGAGCTAGCACAAACCGTGTTTGATTTAGAGTTCCAAATACATGTATCCCTATAGGAGAAAACAGAGTGAAACCTAAAAATGAAAACGGTTACTGCAAACGAACGGTTTAACCTAGAAGAACGAAATTTGGTGATTCAAGTGGTTTTTGTGTACTGATCATTACCTGAAAGAATCATCAAGATTGGGTGAAAAAATGTTTGCTGAGATTTCAGGCAACTCGTAGTTTTTTGGAAGCTTGGCAACCCCTTTCCATGAAAGTAATTTCGCCAGTCTCTGCTTAGGGCTACATCAACAGCAAACAAACCATAGAGATAGAACTTGAAACTGCTTTATTGTGTCAAGATTTAAAGAGCTAGCAAAAACCGTGTTTGATTTAGAGTTCCAAATACATGTATCCCTATAGGAGAAAACAGAGTGAAACCTAAAAATGAAAACAGTTACTGCAAACGAACGGTTTAACCTAGAAGAACGAAATTTGGTGATTCAAGTGGTTTTTGTGTACTGATCATTACCTGAAAGAATCATCAAGATTGGGTGAAAAAATGTTTGCTGAGATTTCAGGCAACTCGTAGTTTTTTGGAAGCTTGGCAACCCTTTCCCATGAAAGTGATTTTCGCCAGTCTCTGCTTAGGGCTACATCAACAGCACACAAACCATAGAGATAGAACTTGAAACTGCTTTATTGTGTCATGTTTCAAAGAGCTAGCACAAACCGTGTTTGATTTAGAGTTCCAAATACATGTATCCCTATAGGAGAAAACAGAGTGAAACCTAAAAATGAAAACGGTTACTGCAAACGAACGGTTTAACCTAGAAGAACGAAATTTGGTGAGCCAAGTGGTTATGGTGTACTGATCATTACCTGAAAGAATCATCAAGATTGGCTGAAAAAATGTTTGCTGAGATTTCAGGCAACTCGTAGTTTTTTGGAAGCTCTGCAACCCCTTTAAATGAAAGTGATTTTCTCCAGTCTCTGCTTTGGGCTACATCAACAGCAAACAAATCATAGAGATAGAACTTGAAACTGCTTTATTGTGTCAAGTTTCAAAGAGCTAGCACAAACCGTGTTTGATATAGAGTTCCAAATACATGTATCCCTATAGGAGAAAACAGAGTGAAACCTAAAAATGAAAACGGTTACTGCAAACGAACGGTTTAACCTAGAAGAACAAAATTTGGTGAGCCAAGTGCTTTTGGTGTACTGATCATTACCTGAAAGAATCATCAAGATTGGGTGAAAAAATGTTTGCTGAGATTTTAGGCAACTCATTGTTTTTTGGAAGCTTGGCAACCCCTTTTCATGAAAGTGATTTTCACCAGTCTCTGCTTAGGGCTACATCAACAGCAAACAAACCATAGAGATAGAACTTGAAACTGCTTTTCTGTGTCAAGTTTCAAAGAACTAGCACAAACCGTGTTTGATTTAGAGTTCCAAATACATGTATCCCTATAGGAGAAAACAGAGTGAAACGTAAAAGTGAAAACGGTTACTGCAAACGAACGGTTTAACCTAGAAGAACGAAATTTGGTGAGCCAAGTGGTTATGGGTGTACTGATCATTACCTGAAAGAATCATCAAGATTGGGTGAAAAAATGTTTGCTGAGATTTCAGGCAACTCGGAGTTTTTTGGACGCTTGGAAACCCCTTTAAATAAAAGTGATTTTCGCCAGTGTCTGCGTAGGGCTATATCAACAGCAAACAAACCATAGAGATATAACTTGAAACTGCTTTATTGTGTCAAGTTTCAAAGAGCTAGCACAAACCGTGTTTGATTTTGAGTTCCAAATACATGTATCCCTATAGGAGAAAACAGAGTGAAACCTAAAAATGAAAACGGTTACTGCAAACGAACGGTTTAACCTAGAAGAACGAAATTTGGTGATCCAAGTGGTTTTTGTGTACTGATCATTACCTGAAAGAATCATCAAGATTGGGTGAAAAAATGTTTGCTGAGATTTCAGGCAACTCGTAGTTTTTTGGAAGCTTGGCAACCCCTTTCCATGAAAGTAATTTCGCCAGTCTCTGCTTAGGGCTACATCAACAGCAAACAAACCATAGAGATAGAACTTGAAACTGCTTTATTGTGTCAATTTTCAAAGAGCTAGCAAAAACTGTGTTTGATTTAGAGTTCCAAATACATGTATCCATATAGGAGAAAACAGAGTGAAACCTAAAAATGAAAACGGTTACTGCAAACGAACAGTTTAACCTAGAAGAACGAAATTTGGTGAGCCAAGTGGTTTTGGTGTACTGATCATTACCTGAAAGAATCATCAAGATTGGGTGAAAAAAATGTTTGCTGAGATTTCATGCAACTCGTATTTTTTCGGAAACTTGGCAACCCCTTTCAATGAAAGTAATTTTCGCCAGTCTCTGCTTAGGGCTACATCAACAGCAAACAAACCATAGAGATAGAACTTGAAACTGCTTTATTGTGTCAATTTTCAAAGAGCTAGCACAAACCGTGTTTGATTTAGAGTTCCAAATACATGTATCCCTATAGGAGAAAATAGAGTGAAACCTAAAAATAAAAATGGTTACTGCAAACGAACGGTTTTACTTAGAAGAACGAAATTTGGTGAGACAAGTAGTTTTGGTGTACTGATCATTACCTGAAAGAATCATCAAGATTGGGTGAAAAAATGTTTGCTGAGATTTTAGGCAACTCGTAGTTTTTTGGAAGCTTGGAACCCCTTTAAATGTAAGTGATATTCGCCAGTCTCTGCTTAGGGCTACATCAACAGCAAACAAACCATAGAGATAGAACTTGAAACTGCTTTTCTGTGTCATGTTTCAAAGAGCTAGCACAAACCGTGTTTGATTTAGAGTTCCAAATACATGTATCCCTATAGGAGAAAACAGAGTGAAACCTAAAAATGAAAACGGTTACTGCAAAAGAACGGTTAAACCTAGAAGAACGAAATTTGGTGAGCCAAGTGGTTTTGGTATACTGATCATTACCTGAAATAATCATCAAGATTGGGTGAAAAAATGTTTGCTGAGATTTTAGGCAACTCGTAGTTTTTTGGAAGTTTGGCAAGCCCTTTAAATGAAAGTGATTTTCGCCAGTCTCTGCTTAGGGCTACATCAACAGCAAACAAACCATAGAGAGAGAACTTGAAACTGCTTTATTGTGTCAAGTTTCAAAGAGCTAGCACAAACCGTGTTTGATTTAGAGTTCCAAATACATGTATCCCTATAGGAGAAAACACAGTGAAACCTAAAAATGAAAACGGTTACTGCAAACGAACGTTTTAACCTAGAAGAACGAAATTTGGTGAGCCAAGTGGTTTTGGTGTACTGATCATTACCTGAAAGAATCATCAAGATTGGGTGAAAAAATGTTTGCTGAGATTTCAGGCAACTCGTAGTTTTTGGAAGCTTGGCAACCCCTTTCCATGAAAGTAATTTTAACCAGTCTCTGCTTAGGGCTACATCAACAGCAAACAAACCATAGAGATAGAACTTGAACCTGCTTTATTGTGTCAAGTTTCAAAGAGCTAGCACAAACCGTGTTTTGATTTAGAGTTCCAAATACATGTATCCCTATAGGAGAAAACAGAGTGAAACCTAAAAATAAAAACGGTTACTGCAAAAGAACGGTTTAACCTAGAATAACGAAATTTGGTGAGCCAAGTGGTTTTGGTATACTGATCATTACCTGAAATAATCATCAAGATTGGGTG
>NW_027525999.1:0-11374 GCF_052094955.1 Ictidomys tridecemlineatus
AGTCCTTCTCTACCGCAGTTTTCCAAACATATGCTTCTCCATAACTTGTCCTTCTGAACCCCACTCTTCAAACTCTGCTTTCTGTATCAGTCCATCTTTACCCCAGACTAAAACCTCTGCTCTCTGTATCTATCCTTCTGCACCTTAGTCTCCAACTTGTGCTCTCTGTAACATTCTTTCTCCACCCGAGTCTGCAACCTATGCTCTCTGTAACATTTTTTCTATACCGCAGTCTCCAAACTCTGGTCTCTGTAACGGTCCTTCTGCACCCCAATTGCCAACCTCTGCTTTATGTAAACAGTGCTTCTGCACCTCCGTCTCCAAACTCTGCTCTCTATAACAGTCCTTCTACACCTCAGTCTCCAACATCTACTCTCTGTAACAGTTATTCTGCACCTCAGTCTGAAACCTCTGGTCTCTGCACAATCCTTCTGCACCCCAGTCTCCAACCACTGCTCCCTGTAACAGTCCACCTTCACCTCAGTCTCCAACCTCTGCTCTCTGTAACATCCTTCAGATACCCAGTCTCCAAACTGTCCTCTTTGTAACAGGCCTTCTGCACGCCAGTCTCCAATCTCTGCTCTCTGTAGAAGGCCTTCTGCACCCCAGTCTCCAACCACTGCTCTCTGCAACAATCCTTCTGCACACCAGTCTCCAACCTCTGCTCTCTGAAATGATCCTACTCAACCCCAGTGTCCAACCTCTGATCTTTGCAACAGTCCTTCTGCACCTCATTCTCCAAATTCTGCTCTCTGTAAGATCCTTCTGCACCCCTGTATCCAAATTCTGTTCTCTGTAACAGTTCTTCTGCACCCGTGTGGCCAACCTCTGCTCTCTATAACAGGACATCCACAACTCAGTCTCCAAACTCTGCTCTCTGCAACAATCCTTCTGCAAACCAGTCTCAAACCTCTGCTCTGTACAACAGTCCTTCTGCACCCTAGGTACAATAATCTGCTCTCTGCAACAGTTCTTCTGCACCTCAGTTTAAAAATTCGGCTCTCTGCAACGACCCTTCTGCACCCGAGTCTCCTACCTCTGCTCTCTGTAACAGTCCTTCTGCACCTAAGTCTCCCAACTCTGCTCTCTTTATGATCCTTCTGCAACACAGTCTTTAAACTCTGCACTCTGTAACAGTCCTTCTGCATAACAGTCTCCAACCTCTGCTCTCTGTAACAGGACTTCTGCAAAACAATCTCAAAACTCTGCTCTCTGTAATAGCCCTCTGCACCCCAGTCTCCAACCTCTTCTCTCTGCAACGATTTTTCTCCATCCAAGTCTCCAACCTCTGCTCTCTGCAACAGTCATTCTATACCCCAGTCTCCATCCTCTGCTCTCTGTAACAGTCGTTTTGCACCCGAGACTCAAACATCTGTTCTCTAAAACAGTTCTTCTCTAGCCCAGTTTTCAACCTCTGCTCTCTGTAACAGTCCTTCTGTACTGCAGTCTCCAACCTCTGCTCTCTGTAAGGCTCCTTCTGCACCAGAGTCTCCAACCTCTGCTTTCTGTATCAGTTCTTCTGCACCCCAGTATCCAAACTCCGCTCTCTGTAACAGTCATTCTGCACCTCAGTCTCCAACCTCTGTTCTCTGCAAGATCCTTCTGAAATCCAGTCTCCAAGTCTGCTCTTTGTAACAGTCCTTCTGCACCCCAGTCCCCAAACTCTGCTCTCTGTAACAGGCCATCTTCTTCCCAGTCTCCAACCTCTTCTCTCTGCTCTCTGTAACTGTCCTTCTGCACCCCAGTCTCCAAGCTCTGCTCTATGAAACGAACCTTCTGGACCCCAGTCTCCAATGTCTGCTCTCTGCAACAGTCCTTCTGCACCACAGTCTCCAAACTCTGCTCTCTATAAGATCCTTCTGCACTCCAGTTTCCAAACTCTGCTCTCTGGAATATTTCTTCTCCACCACAGTTTCCAAACTCTGTCCTCTGCAACAGTCTTTATGCTCCCCACTTTCCAAGATCTACACTCTGTAACAGACTTTATGTTCTGCAGTTTCCAAACTCTGCTCTCTGTAATGGTCCCTTCTGCAACCCAGTTTCCAACCTCTGCTCTTTGAATCAGTCTTTCTGAACCCCAGTCTCCAAACTCTGCTCTTTGTATCTATCCTTCTGCACCTAAGTCTCCAACCTGTACTTTGTGTAACACTCCTTGTGCACCCCAGTCCCCAACCTCTCCTCTCTGTAACATGCCTTCTGCACGCCAGTCTCAAAACTCTGCTCTCTATAGCAGGCCTTCTGCACCCCTGTATTTAAACTTGGCTCTCTGAAACTGTCCTTCTGCAACCGAGTCTCCAAACTCTGCTCTCTGTAACAGGACTTCCGCACCTCAGTTTCCATCATCTGCTCTCTGCAACAGTCCTCCTGCACCCCAGTCTCCAAACTCTGCTCTCTGTAACAATCCTTCTGCACCTCAGTCTGCAAACTCTGTTCTCTGCAACGGTCCTTCTGCATCTCAGTCTCTAACCTCTACTCTCTGTAACAGTACTTCTGCACTTCAGTATCCAACCTCTGCTCTCTGTAGCATCCTTCGCAAACCCAGTCTCCAAACTCTGCTCTCAGTAACATTCCTTCTGCACACCAGTCTTCAATCTCTTCTCTCTGCAATGATCATTCTTAACCCAGTCTCCAACCTCTGCTCTCTGCAACAGTCTTTCTACACCCCAGTCTCCAATATCTGGTCTCTGCAACAGTCCTTCTGCACCACAGTCTGAAAACTCTGCTGTCTGCAAGGAACCTCCTGCACCCCAGTCTCCTACCTCTGCTGTCTGTTAAAATCCTTCTGCCTCTCAGTCTCCAACCTCTACTCTCTGTTAGATCTATCTGAACCCCAGTCTCCAACATCGGTTCTCTGTAACAGTCCTTCTGCACCTCAGTCTCCAAACTCTTCTCTCTGCAACAGCCTTTTGCACCCCAGTCTGCGAACTCTGCTCTCTGCAACGATCTTTCCCAACCCCAGTCTCCAATGTCTGCTCTCTGCAACAGTCTTTCTGCACCACAGTCTCCAACCTCTGCTCTCTGTAAGATCTTTTTGCAATCCAGTTTCCAAACTCTGCTCTCTCTAACATTCCTTCTCCACCCCAGTCTCCAACCTCTGCTTTCTGCAAGGGTCCTGAGGCACCCCAGTCTCCAAAATCTGTCCTCTTCAACAGTCCTTCTGCTTCCCAGTCTCCATTATCTGCTCGCTCTAACAGTCCTTCTGTACCGCATTCACCAAACTCTGCTCTCTGTCATGGTCCTTCTGCACCCCAGACTCAAACCTCTTCTTTCTGTATCAGTGCTTCTGAAACCCAGTCTCCAAACTCTTCTTTCTGTAAAAGTCCTTCTGCACCCAAGTCTCCCACCTCTGTTCTCTGTAACAGTCTTTCTATACCGAAGTCTCCAACCTCTGCTCTCTGTAACGGTCCTTCTGCACCCCAATTTCCAACCTCTGCTTTCAGTAACAGTCCTTCTTCACCTCAGTCTTAAAATTCTGCTCTCCATAACAGTCCTTCTACACCTCACTCTCCAACCTCTGCTCTCTGTACCAGTACTTCTGTACCTCAGTCTGAAACCTCTGCTCTCCAAGATCCTTCTGCACCCCAGTCTCCAAACACTGCTCTCTGTAACAGTCTACCTGCACCTTAGTCTCCAACATATGCTCTCTTTAAGATCCTTAAGCAACCCAGTCTTCAAACTCAGCTCTTTGTTATAGTCCTTCTGCACCCTAGTCTCCAACCTCTTCTGTCTGTAACAGGCCTTCTGCACGCCAGTCTCCAAACCTGCTCTCTGTAGCAGGCCTTCTGCACCCAAGTCTCCAACCACTGCTCTCTGCAACGATCCTTCTGCACCCCAGTCTTAACCTCTGCTCTCTGCAATGATCCTACTGCACCCCAGTCTCCAACCTCTGATCTCTACAATAGTCCTTCTGCACCCCAGTCTCCAACCTCTTCTCTCGGTCACAGGCCTTCTGCACGACAGTCTCCAAATCTGCTCTCTGTAGCAGGCCTTCTACAACCAAGTCTCCAACCTCTGCTCTCTGCAACGATCCTTCTGCACCCCACTCTTAACCTCTGCTCTCTGCAATGATCCTACTGCAACCCAGTCTCCAAACTCTGATTTCTACAACAGTCCTTCTGCACCTCAGTCTCCAACCTCTGCTCTCCACAACAGTTCTTCTGCACCCCAGTCTCCAAACTCTGCTCTCTGCAACATTCCTCCGGCACCCTAGTTACCAACATCTGCTCTCTCTTACACTCCTTCTGCACCCCTGTCTCCCACCTCTGCTCTCTGTAACAGTCCTCCTGTACTGTAGAATCCAACCTCTGCTCTCTGTAACGGTCTTTCTGCACCCCAGACTGCAATCTCTGCTTTCTGTGTCAGTCCTTCTGCACCCCAGTCTTTAACCTCTCCTCTCTATAACAGTCCTTCTGCACCTCAGTCTCCAACCTCTGCTCTCTGCAACACTCCTTATGCACCACAGACTCCAAAATCCGCTATCTGCAACAATCCGTCTGCACCCCAGTATCCAACCACTGCTCTCTGTAACAATCCTTCTGCACCTCAGTCTCTAAACTCTGTACTCCTCAACGTTACTTCTGAACCTCAGTCTCCAACATCTACCCTCTGTAACAGTCTTTGTGCACTTCATTCTTCAGCCTCTGCTCTCTGTAGGATCCTTCTCAAACCCAGTCTCCAAACTCTGCTCTCTGTAACTGTCCTTCTGCACACCAGTCTCCAACATCTGCTCTCTGCACCGACCCTTCTTAACCCCAGTCTCCAAACTCTGCTCTCTGCAACAGTCCTTCTGCACACCAGTCTCCAACCTCTGCTCTTTACAACAGTCTTTCTGCACCCTAGTTCTCAACATCTGATCTCTGCAACAGTCGTTCTGCACCCCAGACTCCAGCCACTGCTCTCTGTAAAAGACATTCTGTACTGCAGTTCAACCTCTGCTCTCTGTAACCTTCTTTCTTCACCACAAACTCCAATCTCTGCTTTCTCTATCAGTCCTTCTGCACCCAAGTCTTTAACCTCTGCTCATTGCAATGATCCTACTGCACACCAGTCTCCAAACTCTGATATCTACAACAGTCTTTCTGCACCTCAGTCTCCAACCTCTGCTCTCCACAACAGTACTTCTGCACCCCAGTCTCCAAACTCTGCTCTCTGCAACATTTCTACGGCACCCTAGTTACCAACATCTGTTCTCATTTGCAGTCCTTCTGCATACCAGTCTCCAAACTCTGCTCTCTGTAACAGTCCTCCTGTACTGCAGAATTCAACCTCTGCTCTCAGTAACAGTCTTTCTGCACCCCAGACTGCAATCTCTGCTTTCTGTGTCAGTCCTTCTGCACCCCAGTCTCCAACCTCTGCTCTCTATAACAGTCCTTCTGCACCTCAGTCTACAACCTCTGCTCTCTGCAACAGTCCTTCTGCACCCCAGTCTCCAACCTCTGCTCTCTGTAACAATCCTTCTGCACCTCAATCTCCAAACTCTGTACTCCTCAACGTTACTTCTGCAACTCATTCTCCAAAATCTACTCTCTGTAACAGTCTTTCTGCATCGCATTCTTCAACCTCTTTAGGATCCTTCTCCAACCCAGTCTCCAAACTCTGCTCTCTGTAACTGTCCTTCTGCACACAAGTCTCCCACCTCTGATCTCTGCACCGATCCTTCTTCACCCCCGTCTTTAACCTCTGCTCTCTGCAACAGTCCTTCTGCACACCAGTCTCCAACATCTTTTCTCTGCAAGAGTCCTTCTGCAACTCAGTCTGAAAACTCTGCTCTCTGCAACTATCCTTCTGCACCTCAGTTTTTTACATCTGCTCTCTGTAAGACCCTACTACAACCCAGTCTCCAAACTCTGCTCTCTGTAACAGTCCTTCTGCAGAATAGTTTCCAACCTCTTCTCTGTAACAGGAATTTTGCAACCCAGTCTCGAAACTCTGCTCTCTGTAACAGGCCTTCAGAACCGCAGTCTCCAACCTCTTCTCTCTGCAATGATTTTTCTCCATCCCAGTCTCCAACCTCTGCTCTAGGCAACAGTCCTTCTGCACCATAGTCACCAATCTCTACACTCTGTAAGATACTTTTGCAAACCAATCTCCAAAATCTGCTCTCTGTAACAGTCCTTCTGCACCCCTTCTCCAAAATCTGCTCTCTGTAACAGGCTTTCTGCACCGCAGTCTCCAACATCTCCTCTCTGAAACAATCCTTCTGCACACAAGTCTCCAACCTCTGCTCTCTGCAAAAGCCCTTCTGCACCCCAATTTTCAACATCTGCTCTCCGAATTTGTTCTTCTGCACCTCAGTCTGAAAACTCTGCTATCTTTCACTATCCTTCTGCAAACCCAGTCTTCAAACTCTGTTCTCTGCAACAGTCCTTCTGCATCCCAGTCTCCAAACTCTGCTCTCTGTAACAGTCCTTCTGCACCTAAGTCTCCAAATTCTGCTCTCTGCAACAGTCCTTCTGCAACCCAGTCACCAACCTCTGCTGTCTGCAACAATTTTTCTGCACCCCAGGCTCCAACATCTGATTTCTGTATCAGTCTTGCACCCCAGTCTCCAAAATCTGCTCTCTGTAACAGTCCTTCTGCACCTCAGTCTCCAACCTCTGCTCTCTGCAATGATCCTTCTAAACCACAGACTCCAACGTCTTCTCTCTGCAACGATCCTTCTGCAACCAAGTCTCCAATCTCTGCTCTCTGCAACAGTGCTTCTGTACCCCAGTCCCCGACCTCAACTCTCTGAAAGATGCTTCTGCACCCAAGTATCCAAACTCTACTCTCTGTAACAGTCCTTCTGCACCCCAGTCTCCAACATATGCTCTCTGTAACACTCCTTCTGCACGTCATTCTCCAACCTCTATTCTCTGTAAGATCCTTCTACTACCCAGTCTCCAAACACTGCTTCCTGTAACAGTCCTTATGCACCCCAGTCTCTAACCTTTTCTCTCTTTAACAGGCCTTTTGCATCCAAATCTCCAACATCTACTCTGTGCAACGGTCCTTCTGTACCCCACTCTCCAAACTCTGCTCTCTGCAACAGTCCTTCTGCACGTCAGTATCCGACATCTGCTCTTTGTAAGATTTTTCTGCAAACCAGTCTTTAAGTTCTGGCATCTGTAACAGTCCTTCTGGAGCTGTTATCCAAACTCTGCTCTCCGTAAAAGGCCTTCTGCACCCCAGTCTCCAACCTCTGCTCTCTGTAACACTCCTGCTGCACCTCGGTCTACTATCTCTGCTCTCTGTAAGATCATTCTGCAACCTTGTCTAACAACTCTTATCTCTGTAACAGTTCTTCTGCACCCCAGTCTTCAAACTGTGCTTTCTGTAACAGGCCTTTTGCATCCCTATCTCCAACCTCTACTCTCTGTAACAGTCTTTTTGCACCTCAGTCTCCAACCTTGCTCTCTCCTCAACAGTCTTTCTGCACACCTGTCTCCAACCTGTGCTCTCTGTAAGGTCCTTCTGCACCCCAGTTTCTAAACTCCGTTGTCTGTAAGGTCCTTTTGCACCACAGTTTCTAAACTCTGCTCTCTGTAACATTCCTTCTCCAACCCAGTCTCCAACATCTGCTTTCTTCAACGGTCCTGCTGCAACCCAGTCTCCAACCTCTGTTCTCTGCAACAGTCCTTCTACTTTCCAGTCTCCAACCTCTGCTCTCTGTAACACTCTTTCTGCACCGCAGTTTCCAACCTCTGCTCTCTGTAACAGTCCTTATGTACAGCAGTCTCCAAACTCTGCTCTCTGTAACGGTCCTTCTGAAACCCAGTCTCCAACCTCTGATTTTTGAATCAGTCCTTCTGAATACCAATCTCCAACCTCTGCTCTCTGTATCTATCCTTCTGCACTCAATCTCCAACCTGTGCTTTCTGCAACAGTCCTTCTGAACACCAGTCTCCAACCTTTGATCTCTGTAACAGTCCATTTATACCACAGTCTCCAACCTCTGCTCTCTGTAATGGTCTTTCTGCACCAGAGTCTCAAACCTCTGCTTTCTGTATCAGTCCTTCTGGAACACAGTTTCCAAACTCTGCTCTCTGTAACAGTCCTTCTGCACCTCTGACGCCAACCTCTGAACTCTGCAACCTTAATTCTGCACCCCATTCTTTAACCTCTGCTCTTTGTAACAGTTCTTCTGCACCCCATTCTCTAACCTCTGCTCTATGTAACAGTCCTTCTTAACCACAGTCACCAACTTCTGCTCTCTGCAACGGTCCTTCTGCACCCCAGACTCAACCTCTGCTTTCTCTATCAGTAATTCTCCACCCCAGTCTCCAAACTTTGCTCTCTGTAACATTCTTTCTGCACCTCATTCTCCAACCTCTGCTCTCTGCCAGAGTTCTTCTGCACCCCAGTCTCCAAACTCTGCTCTCTGCAACAATTCTTCTGCACACCAGTATCCAACATCTGCACTCTGAAATACTTCTTCTCCACCCCAGTCTCCAACCTCTTCTCTCTGTAACAGTCCTTCTGTATTGCAGTCTCCAAAGTCTCCTCTCTGTAACGGTCGTTCTGCACCCCAGTCTCCAACATCTGCTTTCTTTATCAGGCCTTCTGCACCCCAGTCTCCAACATCTGCTATCTGCAACAGTCCTTCAGCACTTCAGTCTCCAACATCTGCTCTCTGCAACAGTTCTTCTGTACCTCAGTCTGAAAACTCTGCTCTCTGCAACGACCGTTCTGCATCCCAGTCTCCTACCTCTGCTCTCTGTAACAGTGCTTCTGCACCTCAGTCTTCAAACTCTGCTCTCTGGAAGATCCTTCTGCAACCCAGTCTTTAAACTCTGCACTCTGTAACAGTCCCTCTGCACAACAGTCTCCAACCTCTGCTCTCTGTACCAGGACTTCTGCCACCCAGTCTCCAAACTCTGCTCTCTGTAACAGGCCTTCTGAACCCCAGTCTCCAAACTCTTCTCTCTGCAACAATTCTTCTCCACCCCAGTCTCCAGATTCTGCTCTCTGCAACAGTCCTTTGCACCCCTTTCTCCAAACTCTGCTCTCTGAAAAATCCATCTGAACCCCAGTCTCCAACCTCTGCTCTGTGTAACAGTCCTTCTGCACCCCAGTCTTCAACATCTGCTCTCTGCAACAGTCCTTCTGCACCCCAGTCTCCAAACTCTGCTCTCTGCAACGATCCTTCTGGACCTCAGTCTCGAAAGTCTGCTCTCTGCAACAGTCTTTTGCAACACAGTCTCCAACCTCTTCTCTTTGGAAGATTCTTCTGCACTCAGGTTTCCAAACTCTGTACTCTGTAACATTCCTTCTCCACCCGAGTCTCCAACCTCTGTCCTCTTCAACAGTCCTTCTGCTCCCCAGTCTCTAAGATCTGCTCTCAGTAACAGTCCTTCTGTACCACAGTCTCCAAACACTGCTCTTTGTAACGGTCTTTCTGCACCTCAGTCGCCAACCTCTGCTATATTTAAGAGTCCTTCTGCACCCCAGTCTCCAAACTCTGCTCTCTATAAAGGTCCTTTTGCACCCCAATTTCCAAACTTTGCTTCCTGTAACAGTCCTTCTGCACCTGAGTCTCCAACCTCTGCTCTCTGTAACTGTCCTTCTACACCTCAGTTCCCAACCTCTGCTCTCTGTAACAGTCCTTCTGAACCTCAGTCGCCAAACCTCTGCTCTCTGTAAGATCCTTCAGCAACCCAGTCTCCAAACTCTGCTCTCTATAACAGTCCTTCTGCACCCGAGTTTCCAACATCTCCTCTCTGTAATAGGCCTTCTGCACGCCAGTCTTTAAACTCTGCTCTCTGTAGAAGACCTTCTGCACCCCAGTCTCCAAACTCTGCTCTCAGCAATAATCTTACTGCACCCCAGTCTCCAACCTCTCATCTTTGAAACAGTCCTACTGCACCTCAGTCTCAAACTTCTACTCTCTGTAAGATTCTTCTGCACCCCTGTCTCCAAGTCTCCTCTTTGCAATGATCCATCTGCACCACAGTCACCAACCTCTGCTCTCTGAGACGGTCTTTCTGAACCCCAGAATCCAACCTCTGCTTTCAGTATCAGTCCTTCTGCACTCCAGTATCCAACTTCTGCTCTTTCTAAGAGTCCTTCTGCACCTCAGTCTCCAGTCTCTGTTCTCTGCACCGATCATTCTGGACCGCAGTTTCCAACCTCTGCTCTCTGTAACAATCCTTCTGCTCCACAGTCTCCAAACTCTGCTCTCTGCAACAGTGTTTCTGCACCCCGGTCTCCAAACTCTGCTCTCTGCAATGATCCTCTGGACCCTAGTCTCCAAACTCTACTCTCTGCAACAGTTTTTCTGCACCACAGTCTCCAACCGCTGCTCTCTGTAAGATCTTTCTGCACTCCAGTTTACAAAATCTGCTCTCTATAGCATTCCTTCTTCATCGCAGTCTCTAACCTCTGCTTTCTGAGAGGGTTCCGCAGCACCCCAGTCTCCAAACTCTGTCCTCTGTAACAGTCCATATGAACCCCAGTATCCAACCTCTGCTCTCTGTAAACGTCCTTCTCTACCGCAGTCTCCAAACTCTGCTCTCTGTAACATGCCTTCTGCATCCCAGTCTCCAAACTCTTCTCTCTGCAACGATCCTTCTTCACAGCAGTGTCAAATCTCTGCTCCTTGCAACAGTTCGTCTGCACCCCAGTCGCAAACCTCGGCTCTTTGTAAGATCCTTCTGCACCCCAGTCTCCAACCTCTGCTCTCTACAACAGTCCATTTGCACCCCAGTCTTCAACCTCTACTCTCTGTAAGATCCATCTAAACCCTATTATCCAACCACTGCTCTCTGTAACAGTCCTTCTGCAACCCAGTCTCCAAACTCTGCTCTCTGCAACGATACTTCTAGACCCCAGTCTCCAACCTCTGCTCTCTGCAACAGTCCTGTTGCACCCCAGTCTCCAAACTGTGCACTCTGTAACAGTTTTTCTATACCGCAGTCTCCAAACTCTAGTCTCTGTAACGGTTCTTATGCACCCCAATTTCCAAACTCTAGTTTCTGTAACAGTCTTTCTGCACCTCACTCTTCAAACTCTGCTCTCCGTAGCAGGCCTTCTGCACCCCAGGATCAAAATCTGCTCTCTCAAAGGATCCTTTCGCACCCCAGTCTCCAACCTCTGCTCTCTGCAATGATCCTACTGCACCACAGTCTTTAACCTCTGATCTCTGCAACAGTCCTTCTGCACCACAGTCTCATAACTCTGGTCTCTGTAACAGTCCTTCTGCACTGCAGATTCCAAACTCTGTTCTCTGTAAGAGTCTTTGTACACATCAGTCTCCAACCTCTGCTCTCTGAAACAGTCCTTCTGCACCCCAGTTTCAAACCTCTGCTTTCTGCAACAGTATTTCTGCATCCCAGTCTCCAATCTCTCCTCTCTAAACCCATCCTTTTGGACCCCAGTCTCCAACATCTGCTCTCTG
>NW_027526000.1:0-11370 GCF_052094955.1 Ictidomys tridecemlineatus
GTTTAACCTAGAAGAACGAAATTTGGGGAGCCAAGTGGGATTGGTGTACTTATCATTACCTGAAAGTTTCATCAAGATTGGGAGAAAAAGGGTGTGCTGAGATTTCAGGCAACTCGTAGTTTTTTGGAAGCTTGGCAGGCGCTTTCCATGAAAGTGATTCTCGCCAGTCTCTGCTTAGGGCTACATCAACAGCAAACAAACCATAGAGATAGAACTTGAAACTGCTTTATTGTGTCAAGTTTCAAAGAGCTAGCACAAACCGTGTTTGATTTAGAGTTCCATATACATGTATCCCTATAGGAGAAAACAGAGTGAAACCTCAAAATGAAACCGGTTACTGCCAACGAACGGTTTAACCTAGAAGAACGAAATTTGGCGAGCCAAGTGGGATTGGTGTACTGATCATTACCTGAAAGTTTCATCAAGATTGGTTGAAAAAGTGTTTCGTGAGATTTCGGGCATCTCGTAGTTTTTTGGAAGCTTGGCATGCCCTTTCCATGAAAGTGATTCTCGCCAGTCTCTGCTTAGGGCTACATCAACAGCAAACAAACCATAGAGATAGAACTTGAAACTTCTTTATTGTGTCAAGTTTCAAAGAGCTAGCACAAACCGTGTTTGATTTAGAGTTCCAAATACATGTATCCCTATAGGAGAAAACAGAGTGAAACCTCAAAATGAAACCGGTTACTGCCAACGAACGGTTTAACCTAGAAGAACGAAATTTGGCGAGCCAAGTGGGATTGGTGTACTGATCATTACCTGAAAGTTTCATCAAGATTGGGTGAAAAAGGGTGTGCTGAGATTTCAGGCAACTCGTAGTTTTTTGGAAGCTTGGCAGGCGCTTTCCATGAAAGTGATTCTCGCCAGTCTCTGCTTAGGGCTACATCAACAGCAAACAAACCATAGAGATAGAACTTGAAACTGCTTTATTGTGTCAAGTTTCAAACAGCTAGCACAAACCGTGTTTGATTTAGAGTTCCAAATACATGTATCCCTATAGGAGAAAACAGAGTGAAACCTCAAAATGAAACTGGTTACTGCCAACGAACGGTTTAACCTAGAAGAACGAAATATGGCGAGCCAAGTGGGATTGGTGTACTGATCATTACCTGAAAGTTTCATCAAGATTGGGTGAAAAAGTGTTTGCTGAGATTTCAGGCAACTCGTAGTTTTTTGGAAGCTTGGCAGGCCCTTTCCATGAAAGTGATTCTCGCCAGTCTCTGCTTAGGGCTACATCAACAGCAAACAAACCATAGAGATAG
Source organism: Ictidomys tridecemlineatus (assembly GCF_052094955.1). NCBI lineage: Eukaryota > Metazoa > Chordata > Mammalia > Rodentia > Sciuridae > Ictidomys > Ictidomys tridecemlineatus. The sequence goes on from NW_027526000.1 coordinate 1,263, forward strand.
AACTTGAAACTGCTTTATTGTGTCAAGTTTCAAAGAGCTAGCACAAACCGTGTTTGATTTAGAGTTCCAAATACATGTATCCCTATAGGAGAAAACAGAGTGAAACCTCAAAATGAAACCGGTTACTGCATACGAACGGTTTCACCTAGAAGAACGAAATTTGGCGAGCCAAGTGGGATTGCTGTACTGATCATTACCTGAAAGTTTCATCAAGATTGGGTGAAAGAGGGTGTGCTGAGATTTCGGGAAACTCGTAGTTTTTTGGAAGCTTGGCAGGCCCTTTCCATGAAAGTGATTCTCGCCAGTTACTTCTTAGGGCTACATCAACAGCAAACAAACCATAGAGATAGAACTTAAAACTGCTTTATTGTGTCAAGTTTCAAAGAGCTAGCACAAACCGTGTTTGATTTAGAGTTCCAAATACATGTATCCCTATAGGAGAAAACAGAGTGAAACCTCAAAATGAATCCGGTTACTGCCAACGAACGGTTTAACCTAGAAGAACGAAATTTGGCGAGCCAAGTGGGATTGGTGTACTGATCATTACCTGAAAGTTTCATCAAGATTGGGTGAAAAAGGGTGTGCTGATATTTCAGGCAACTCGTAGTTTTTTGGAAGCTTGGCAGGCGCTTTCCATGAAAGTGATTCTCGCCAGTCTCTGCTTAGGGCTACATCAACAGCAAACAAACCATAGAGATAGAACTTGAAACTGCTTTATTGTGTCAAGTTTCAAAGAGCTAGCACAAACCGTGTTTGATTTAGAGTTCCAAATACATGTATCCCTATAGGAGAAAACAGAGTGAAACCTCAAAATGAAACCGGTTACTGCCAACGAACGGTTTAACCTAGAAAAACGAAATTTGGCGAGCCAAGTGGGATTGGTGTACTGATCATTACCTGAATGTTTCATCAAGATTGGGTGAAAAAGGGTGTGCTGAGATTTCAGGCAACTCGTAGTTTTTTAGAAGCTTGGCAGGCCCTTTCCATGAAAGTGATTCTCGCCAGTCTCTGCTTAGGGCTACATCAACAGCAAACAAACCATAGAGATAGAACTTGAAACTGCTTTATTGTGTCAAGTTTCAAAGAGCTAGCACAAACCGTGTTTGATTTAGAGTTCCAAATACATGTATCCCTATAGGAGAAAACAGAGTGAAACCTCAAAATGAAACCGGTTACTGCATACGAACGGTTTCACCTAGAAGAACGAAATTTGGCGAGCCAAGTGGGATTGCTGTACTGATCATTACCTGAAAGTTTCATCAAGATTGGGTGAAAGAGGGTGTGCTGAGATTTCGGGAAACTCGTAGATTTTGGAAGCTTGGCAGGCCCTTTCCATGAAAGTGATTCTCGCCAGTTACTTCTTAGGGCTACATCAACAGCAAACAAACCATAGAGATAGAACTTAAAACTGCTTTATTGTGTCAAGTTTCAAAGAGCTAGCACAAACCGTGTTTGATTTAGAGTTCCAAATACATGTATCCCTATAGGAGAAAACAGAGTGAAACCTCAAAATGAATCCGGTTACTGCCAACGAACGGTTTAACCTAGAAGAACGAAATTTGGCGAGCCAAGTGGGATTGGTGTACTGATCATTACCTGAAAGTTTCATCAAGATTGGGTGAAAAAGGGTGTGCTGATATTTCAGGCAACTCGTAGTTTTTTGGAAGCTTGGCAGGCGCTTTCCATGAAAGTGATTCTCGCCAGTCTCTGCTTAGGGCTACATCAACAGCAAACAAACCATAGAGATCGAACTTGGAACTGCTTTATTGTGTCAAGTTTCAAAGAGCTAGCACAAACCGTGTTTGATTTAGAGTTCCAAATACATGTATCCCTATAGGAGAAAACAGAGTGAAACCTCAAAATGAAACCGGTTACTGCCAACGAACGGTTTAACCTAGAAGAACGAAATTTGGCGAGCCAAGTGGGATTGGTGTACTGATCATTACCTGAAAGTTTCATCAAGATTGGGTGAAAAAGTATTTGCTAACATTTCAGGGAACTCGTAGTTTTTTGGAAGCTTGGCAGGCCCTTTCAATGAAAGTGACTCTCGCCAGTCTCTGCTTAGGGCTACATCAGCAGCAAACAAACCATAGAGATAGAACTTGAAACTGCTTTATTGTGTCAAGTTTCAAAGAGCTAGCACAAACCGTGTTTGATTTAGAGTTCCAAATACATGTATCCCTATAGGAGAAAACAGAGTGAAACCTCAAAATGAAACCGGTTACTGCCAACGAACGGTTTAACCTAGAAGAACGAAATTTGGCGAGCCAAGTGGGATTGGTGTACTGATCATTACCTGAAAGTTTCATCAAGATTGGGTGAAAAAGTGTGTGCTGAGATTTCAGGCAACTCGTAGTTTTTTGGAAGCTTGGCAGGCCCTTTCCATGAAAGTGATTCTCGCCAGTCTCTGCTTAGGGCTACATCAACAGCAAACAAACCATAGAGATAGAACTTGAAACTGCTTTATTGTGTCAAGTTTCAAAGAGCTAGCACAAACCGTGTTTGATTTAGAGTTCCAAATACATGTATCCCTATAGGAGAAAACAGAGTGAAACCTCAAAATGAAACCGGTTACTGCCAACGAACGGTTTAACCTAGAAGAACAAAATTTGGCGAGCCAAGTGGGATTGGTGTACTGATCATTACCTGAAAGTTTCATCAAGATTGGGTGAAAAAGTGTGTGCTGAGATTTCAGGCAACTCGTAGTTTTTTGGAAGCTTGGCACGCCCTTTCCATGAAAGTGATTCTCGCCAGTCTCTGCTTAGGGCTACATCAACAGCAAACAAACCATAGAGATAGAACTTTAAACTGCTTTATTGTGTCAAGTTTCAAAGAGCTAGCACAAACCGTGTTTGATTTAGAGTTCCAAATACATGTATCCCTATAGGAGAAAACAGAGTGAAACCTCAAAATGAAACCGGTTACTGCCAACGAACGGTTTAACCTAGAAGAACGAAATTTGGCGAGCCAAGTGGGATCGGTGTACTGATCATTACCTGAAAGTTTCATCAAGATTGGGTGAAAAAGGGTGTGCTGAGATTTCAGGAAACTCGTAGTTTTTTGGAAGCTTGGCAGGCCCTTTCTATGAAAGTGATTCTCGCCAGTCTCCTCTTAGGGCTACATCAACAGCAAACAAACCATAGAGATAGAACTTGAAACTGCTTTATTGTGTCAAGTTTCAAAGAGCTAGCACAAACCGTGTTTGATTTAGAGTTCCAAATACATGTATCCCTATAGGAGAAAACAGAGTGAAACCTCAAAATGAAACCGGTTACTGCCAACGAACGGTTTAACCTAGAAGAACGAAATTTGGCGAGCCAAGTGGGATTGGTGTACTGATCATTACCTGAAAGTTTCATCAAGATTGGGTGAAAAAGGGTGTGCTGAGATTTCAGGCAACTCGTAGTTTTTGGAAGCTTGGCAGGCCCTTTCCATGAAAGTGATTCTCGCCAGTCTCTGCTTAGGGCTACATCAACAGCAAACAAACCATAGAGATAGAACTTGAAACTGCTTTATTGTGTCAAGTTTCAAAGAGCTAGCACAAACCGTGTTTGATTTAGAGTTCCAAATACATGTATCCCCTATAGGAGAAAACAGAGTGAAACCTCAAAATGAAACCGGTTACTGCCAACGAACGGTTTAACCTAGAAGAACGAAATTTGGCGAGCCAAGTGGGATTGGTGTACTGATCATTACCTGAAAGTTTCATCAAGATTGGGTGAAAAAGGGTGTGCTGAGATTTCAGGCAACTCGTAGTTTTTTGGAAGCTTGGTAGGCCCTTTCAATGAAAGTGATTCTCGCCAGTCTCTGCTTAGGGCTACATCAACAGCAAACAAACCATAGAGATAGAACTTGAAACTGCTTTATTGTGTCAAGTTTCAAAGAGCTAGCACAAACCGTGTTTGATTTAGAGTTCCAAATACATGTATCCCTATAGGAGAAAACAGAGTGAAACCTCAAAATGAAACCGGTTACTGCCAACGAACGGTTTAACCTAGAAGAACGAAATTTGGCGAGCCAAGTGGGATTGGTGTTCTGATCATTACCTGAAAGTTTCATCAAGATTGGGTGAAAAAGGGTGTGCTGAGATTTCATGCAACTCGTAGTTTTTTGGAAGCTTGGCAGGCGCTTTCCATGAAAGTGATTCTCGCCAGGCTCTGCTTAGGGCTACATCAACAGCAAACAAACCATAGAGATAGAACTTGAAACTGCTTTATAGTGTCAAGTTTCAAAGAGCTAGCACAAACCGTGTTTGATTTAGAGTTCCAAATACATGTATCCCTATAGGAGAAAACAGAGTGAAACCTCAAAATGAAACCGGTTACTGCCAACGAACGGTTTCACCTAGAAGAACGAAATTTGGCGAATCAAGTGGGATTGGTGTACTGATCATTACCTGAAAGTTTCATCAAGATTGGGTGAAAAAGTGTGTGCTGAGATTTCAGGCAACTCGTAGTTTTTTGGAAGCTTGGCAGGCCATTTCCATGAAAGTGATTCTCGCCAGTCTCTGTTTAGGGCTACATCAACAGCAAACAAACCATAAAGATAGAACTTGAAACTGCTTTATTGTGTCAAGTTTCAAAGAGCTAGCACAAACCTTGTTTGATTTAGAGTTCCAAATACATGTATCCCTATAGGAGAAAACAGAGTGAAACCTCAAAATGAAACCGGTTACTGAAAACGAACGGTTTCACCTAGAAGAACGAAATTTGGCAAACCAAGTGGGATTGGTGTACTGATCATTACCTGAAAGTTTCATCAAGATAGGGTGAAAAAGTGTTTGCTGAGATTTCAGGCAACTCGTAGTTTTTTGGAAGCTTGGCAGGCCCTTTCCATGAAAGTGATTCTCGCCAGTCTCTGCTTAGGGCTACATCAACAGCAAAGAAACCATAGAGATAGAACATGAAACTGCTTTATTGTGTCAATTTTCAAAGAGCTAGCACAAACCGTGTTTGATTTAGAGTTCCAAATACATGTATCCCTTTAGGAGAAAACAGAGTGAAACCTCAAAATGAAACCGGTTACTGCCAACGAACGGTTTAACCTAGAAGAACGAAATTTGGCGAGCCAAGTGGGATTGGTGTACTGATCATTACCTGATAGTTTCATCAAGATTGGGTGAAAAAGTGTGTGCTGAGATTTCAGGCAACTCGTAGTTTTTTGGAAGCTTGGCAGGCCCTTTCCATGAAAGTGATTCTCGCCAGTCTCTGCTTAGGGCTACATCAACAGCAAACAAACCATAGAGATAGAACTTGAAACTGCTTTATTGTGTCAAGTTTCAAAGAGCTAGCACAAACCGTGTTTGATTTAGAGTTCCAAATACATGTATCCCTATAGTAGAAAACAGAGTGAAACCTCAAAATGAAACCGGTTACTGCCAACGAACGGTTTAACCTAGAAGAACGAAATTTGGCGAGCCAAGTGGGATTGGTGTACTGATGATTACCTGAAAGTTTCATCAAGATTGGGTGAAAAAGGGTGTGCTGAGATTTCAGGCAACTCGTAGTTTTTTGGAAGCTTGGCAGGCCCTTTCCATGAAAGTGATTCTCGCCAGTCTCTGCTTAGGGCTACATCAACAGCAAACAAACCATAGAGATAGAACTTAAAACTGCTTTATTGTGTCAACTTTCAAAGAGCTAGCACAAACCGTGTTTGATTTAGAGTTCCAAATACATGTATCCCTATAGGAGAAAACAGAGTGAAACCTCAAAATGAAACCGGTTACTGCCAACGAACGGTTTAACCTAGAAGAATGAAATTTGGCGAGCCAAGTGGGATTGGTGTACTGATCATGACCTGAAAGTTTCATCAAGATTGGGTGAAAAAGGGTGTGCTGAGATTTCAGGCAACTCGTACTTTTTTGGAAGCTTGGCAGGCCCTTTCCATGAAAGTGATTCTCGCCAGTCTCTGCTTAGGGCTACATCAACAGCAAACAAACCATAGAGATAGAACTTGAAACTGCTTTATTGTGTCAAGTTTCAAAGAGCTAGCACAAACCGTGTTTGATTTAGAGTTCCAAATACATGTATCCCTATAGGAGAAAACAGAGTGAAACCTCAAAATGAAACCGGTTACTGCCAACGAACGGTTTAACCTAGAAGAACGAAATTTGGCGAGCCAAGTGGGATTGGTGTACTGATCATTACCTGAAAGTTTCATCAAGATTGGGTGAAAAATGTGTGCTGAGATTTCAGGCAACTCGTAGTTTTTTGGAAGCTTGGCAGGCCCTTTCCATGAAAGTGATTCTCGCCAGTCTCTGGTTAGGGATACATCAACAGCAAACAAACCATAGAGATAGAACTTGAAACTGCTTTATTGTGTCAAGTTTCAAAGAGCTAGCAAAAACCGTGTTTGATTTAGAGTTCCAAATACATGTATCCGTATAGGAGAAAACAGAGTGAAACCTCAAAATGAAACCGGTTACTGCCAACGAACGGTTTAACCTAGAAGAACGAAATTTGGCGAGCCAAGTGGGATTCGTGTACTGATTATTACCTGAAACTTTCATCAAGATTGGGTCAAAAAGAGTTTGCTGAGATTTCGGGGAACTCGTAGTTTTTTGGAAGCTTGGCAGGCCCTTTCCATGAAAGTGATTCTCGCCAGTCTCTGCTTAGGGCTACATCAACAGCAAACAAACCATAGAGATAGAACTTGAAACTGCTTTATTGTGTCAAGTTTCAAAGAGCTAGCACAAACCGTGTTTGATTTAGAGTTCCAAATACATGTATCCCTATAGTAGAAAACAGATGAAACCTCAAAATGAAACCGGTTACTGCCAACGAACGGTTTAACCTAGAAGAACGAAATTTGGCGAGCCAAGTGGGATTGGTGTAATGATCATTACCTGAAAGCATCATCAAGACTGGGTGAAAAAGTGTTTGCTAAGATTTCTGGCAACTCGTAGTTTTTTGGAAGCTTGGCAGGCCCTTTCCATGAAACTGATTCTCGCCAGTCTCTGCTTAGGGCTACATCAACAGCAAACAAACCATAGAGATAGAACTTGAAACTGCTTTATTGTGTCAAGTTTCAAAGAGCTAGCACAAACCGTGTTTGATTTAGAGTTCCAAATACATGTATCCCTATAGGAGAAAACAGAGTGAAACCTCAAAATGAAACCGGTTACTGCCAACGAACGGTTTAACCTAGAAGAACGAAATTTGGCGAGCCAAGTGGGATTGGTGTACTGATCATTACCTGAAAGTATCATCAAGATTGGGTTAAAAAGTGTTTGCTGAGATTTCAGGCAACTCGTAGTTTTTTGGAATCTTGGCAGGCCCTTTCCATGAAAGTGATTCTACCCAGTCTCTGGTTAGGGCTACATCAACAGCAAACAAACCATAGAGATAGTCTTGAAACTGCTTTATTGTGTCAAGTTTCAAAGAGCTAGCAATAACCGTGTTTGATTTAGAGTTCCAAATACATGTATCCCTATAGGAGAAAACAGAGTGAAACCTCAAAATGAAACCGGTTTCTGCCAACGAACGTTTTAACCTAGAAGAACGAAATTTGGCGAGCCAAGTGGGATTGGTGTACTGATCATTACCTGAAAGTTTCATCAAGATTGGGTGAAAAAGTGTTTGCTGAGATTTCAGGCAACTCGTAGTTTTTTGGAAGCTTGGCAGGCCCTTTCCATGAAAGTGATTCTCGCCAGTCTCTGCTTAGGGCTACATCAACAGCAAACAAACCATAGAGATAGAACTTGAAACTGCTTTATTGTGTCAAGTTTCAAAGAGCTAGCACAAACCGTGTTTGATTTAGAGTTCCAAATACATGTATCGCTATAGGAGAAAACAGAGTGAAACCTCAAAATGAAACCAGTTACTACCAATGAACGGTTTAACCTACAAGAACGAAATTTGGCGAGCCAAGTGGGATTGGTGTACTGATCATTACCTGAAAGTATCATCAAGATTGAGTGAAAAAGTGTTTGCTGAGATTTCTGGCAACTCGTAGTTTTTGAAAGCTTGGCAGGCCCTTTCCATGAAAGTGATTCTCGCCAGTCTCTGCTTAGGGCTACATCAACTGCAAACAAACCATAGAGATAGAACTTGAAACTGCTTTATTGTGTCAAGTTTCAAAGAGCTAGCACAAACCGTGTTTGATTTAGAGTTCCAAATACATGTATCCCTATAGGAGAAAACAGAGTGAAACCTCAAAATGAAACCGGTTACTGCCAACGAACGGTTTAACCTAGATGAACGAAATTTGGCGAGCCAAGTGGGATTGGTGTACTGATCATTACCTGAAAGTTTCATTAATATTGGTTGAAAAAGTGTTTGCTGAGATTTCAGGCAACTCGTAGTTGTTTGGAAGCTTGGCAGGCCCTTTTCATGAAAGTGATTCTCGCCAGTCTCTGCTTAGGGCTACATCAACAGCAAACAAACCATAGAGATAGAACTTTAAACTGCTTTATTGTGTCAAGTTTCAAAGAGCTAGCACAAACCGTGTTTGATTTAGAGTTCCAAATACATGTATCCCTATAGGAGAAAACAGAGTGAAACCTCAAAATGAAACCGGTTACTGCCAACGAACGGTTTAACCTAGAAGAACGAAATTTGGCGAGCCAAGTGGGATTGGTGTACTGATCATTACCTGAAAGTTTCATCAAGATTGGGTGAAAAAGGGTGTGCTGAGATTTCAGGCAACTCGTAGTTTTTTGGAAGCTTGGCAGGCGCTTTCCATGAAAGTGATTCTCGCCAGTCTCTGCTTAGGGCTACATCAACAGCAAACAAACCATAGAGATAGAACTTGAAACTGCTTTATTGTGTCAAGTTTCAAAGAGCTAGCACAAACCGTGTTTGATTTAGAGTTCCAAATACATGTATCCCTATAGGAGAAAACAGAGTGAAACCTCAAAATGAAACCGGTTACTGCCAACGAACGGTTTAACCTAGAAGAACGAAATTTGGCGAGCCAAGTGGGATTGGTGTACTGATCATTACCTGAAAGTTTCATCAAGATTGGGTGAAAAAGTGTGTGCTGCGATTTCAGGCAACTCGTAGTTTTTTGGAAGCTTGGCAGGCCCTTTCCATGAAAGTGATTCTCGCCAGTCTCTGCTTAGGGCTACATCAACAGCAAACAAACCATAGAGATAGAACTTGAAACTGCTTTATTGTGTCAAGTTTCAAAGAGCTAGCATAAACCGTGTTTGATTTAGAGTTCCAAATACATGTATCCCTATAGGAGAAAACAGAGTGAAACCTCAAAATGAAACCGGTTACTGCCAACGAACGGTTTAACCTAGAAGAACAAAATTTGGCGAGCCAAGTGGGATTGGTGTACTGATCATTACCTGAAAGTTTCATCAAGATTGGGTGAAAAAGTATTTGCTAACATTTCAGGGAACTCGTAGTTTTTTGGAAGCTTGGCAGGCCCTTTCCATGAAAGTGACTCTCGCCAGTCTCTGCTTAGGGCTACATCAGCAGCAAACAAACCATAGAGATAGAACTTGAAACTGCTTTATTGTGTCAAGTTTCAAAGAGCTAGCACAAACCGTGTTTGATTTAGAGTTCCAAATACATGTATCCCTATAGGAGAAAACAGAGTGAAACCTCAAAATGAAACCGGTTACTGCCAACGAACGGTTTAACCTAGAAGAACGAAATTTGGCGAGCCAAGTGGGATTGGTGTACTGATCATTACCTGAAAGTTTCATCAAGATTGGGTGAAAAAGTGTGTGCTGAGATTTCAGGCAACTCGTAGTTTTTTGGAAGCTTGGCAGGCCCTTTCCATGAAAGTGATTCTCGCCAGTCTCTGCTTAGGGCTACATCAACAGCAAACAAACCATAGAGATAGAACTTGAAACTGCTTTATTGTGTCAAGTTTCAAAGAGCTAGCACAAACCGTGTTTGATTTAGAGTTCCAAATACATGTATCCCTATAGGAGAAAACAGAGTGAAACCTCAAAATGAAACCGGTTACTGCCAACGAACGGTTTAACCTAGAAGAACAAAATTTGGCGAGCCAAGTGGGATTGGTGTACTGATCATTACCTGAAAGTTTCATCAAGATTGGGTGAAAAAGTGTGTGCTTAGATTTCAGGCAACTCGTAGTTTTTTGCAAGCTTGGCACGCCCTTTCCATGAAAGTGATTCTCGCCAGTCTCTGCT
>NW_027526001.1:0-11364 GCF_052094955.1 Ictidomys tridecemlineatus
GTGCTGAGATTTCAGGCAACTCGTAGTTTTTTGAAGCTTGGCAGGCCCTTTCCATGAAAGTGATTCTCGCCAGTCTCTGCTTAGGGCTACATCAACAGCAAACAAACCATAGAGATAGAACTTGAAACTGCTTTATTGTGTCAAGTTTCAAAGAGCTAGCACAAACCGTGTTGATTTAGAGTTCCAAATACATGTATCCCTATAGGAGAAACACAGTGAACCTCAAAATGAAACCGGTTACTGCCAACGAACGGTTTAACCTAGAAGAACGAAATTTGGCGAGCCAAGTGGGATTGGTGTACTGATCATTACCTGAAAGTTTCATCAAGATTGGGAGAAAAAGTGTTTGCTGAGATTTCGCGCAACTCGTAGTTTTTGGAAGCTTGGCAGGCCATTTCCATGAAAGTGATTCTCGCCAGTCTCTGCTTAGGGCTACATCAACAGCAAACAAACCATAGAGAGAGAACTTGAAACTGCTTTATTGTGTCAAGTTTCAAAGAATTAGCACAAACCGTGTTTGATTTAGAGTTCCAAATACATGTATCCCTATAGGAGAAAACAGAGTGAAACCTCAAAATGAAACCGGTTACTGCCAACGAACGGTTTAACCTAGAAGAACGAAATTTGGCGAGCCAAGTGGGATTGTGTACTGATCATTACCTAAAAGTTTCATCAAGATTGGGTGAAAAAGTGTTTGCTTAGATTTCAGGGCAACTCGTAGTTTTTGAAAGCTTGGCAGGCCCTTTCCATGAAAGTGATTCTCGCCAGTCTCTGCTTAGGGCTACATCACAGCAAACAAACCATAGAGAAAGAACTTGAAACTGCTTTATTGTGTCAAGTTTCAAAGAGCTAGCACAAACCGTGTTTGATTTAGAGTTCCAAATACATGTATCCCTATAGGAGAAAACAGAGTGAAACCTCAAAATGAAACCGGTTACTGCCAATGAACGGTTTAACCTAGAAGAACGAAATTTGGCAAGACAAGTGGGATTGGTGTACTGATCATTACCTGAAAGTTTCATCAAGATTGGGTGAAAAGTGTGTGCTGAGATTTCAGGCAAGTAGTAATTTTTTGGAAGCTTGGCAGGCCCATTCCATGAAAGTGATTCTCGCCAGTCTCTGCTTAGGGCTACATCAACAACAAACAAACCATAGAGATAGAACTTGAAACTGCTTTATTGTGTCAAGTTTCAAAGAGCTAGCACAAACCGTGTTTGATTTAGAGTTCCAAATACGTGTATCCCTATAGGAGAAAACAGAGTGAAACCTCAAAATGAAACCGGTTACTTGCCAATGAACGGTTTAACCTAGAAGAACGAAATTTGGCGAGCCAAGTGGGATTGGTGACTGATCATTACCTGAAAGTTTCATCAAGATTGGGTGAAAAGTGTGTGCTGAGATTTCAGGCAACTCGTAGTTTTTTGGAAGCTTGGCAGGCCTTTCCATGAAAGTGATTCTCGCCAGTCTCTGCTTAGGGCTACATCAACAGCAAACAAACCATAGAGATAGAACTTGAACTGCTTTATTGTGTCAAGTTTCATGAGCTAGCACAAACCGTGTTTGATTTAGAGTTCCAAATACATGTATCCCTATAGAGAAAACAGAGTGAAACCTCAAAATGAAACCGGTTACTGCCAACGAACGGTTAACCTAGAAAAACGAAATTTGGCGAGCCAAGTGGGATTGGTGTACTGATAATTACCTGAAAGTTTCATCAAGATTGGGTGAAAAAGTGTGTGCTGAGATTTCAGGCAACTCGTAGTTTTTTGGAAGCTTGGCAGGCCCTTTCCATGAAACTGATTCTCGCCAGTCTCTTCTTAGGCTACATAAACAGCAAACAAACCATAGAGATACAACTTAAACTGCTTTATTGTGTCAAGTTTCAAAGAGCTAGCACAAACCGTGTTTGATTTAGAGTTCCAAATACATGTATCCCTATAGGAGAAAACAGACTGAAACCTCAAAATGAAACCGGTTACTGCCAACGAACGGTTTAACCTAGAAGAATGAAATTTGGCGAGCCAAGTGGGATTGGTGTACTGATCATTACCTGAAAGTTTCATCAAGATTGGGTGAAAAAGGGTGTGCTGAGATTTCGGGCAACTCGTAGTTTTTGGAAGCTTGGCAGGCCCTTCCATGAAAGTGATTCTCGCCAGTCCTCTGCTTAGGGCTACATCAACAGCAAACAAACCATAGAGATAGAACTTGAAACTGCTTTATTGTGTCAAGTTTCAATGAGCTAGCACAAACCGTGTTTGATTTAGAGTTCCAAATACATGTATCCCTATAGGAGAAAACAGAGTGAAACCTCAAAATGAAACCGGTTACTGCCAAAGAACGGTTTAACCTAGAAGAACGAAATTTGCGAGCCAAGTGAAATGGTGTACTGATCATTACCTGAATGTTTCATCAAGATTGGGTTAAAAAGGGTGTGCTGAGATTTTGGGCAACTCGTAGTTTTTTGGAAGCTTGGCAGGCCCTTTCCATAAAAGTGATTCTCGCCAGTCTCTGCTTAGGGCTACATCAACAACAAACAAATCATAGAGATAGAACTTGAAACTGCTTTATTGTGTCAAGTTTCAAAAGCTAGCACAAACCGTGTTTGATTTAGAGTTCCAAATACATGTATCCATATAGGAGAAAACAGAGTGAAACCTCAAAATGAAACGGTTACTGCCAAGGAACGGTTTAACCTAGAAAACGAAATTTGGCGAGCCAAGTGGGATTGGTGTACTGATCATTACTTCAAAGTTTCATCAAGATTGGGTGAAAAAGTGTGTGCTGAGATTTCAGGCAACATCGTAGTTTTTGGAAGCTTGGCAGGCCCTTTCCATGAAAGTGATTCTCGCCAGTCTCTGCTTAGGGCTACATCAACAGCAAACAAACCATAGAGATAGAACTTGAAACTGCTTTATTGTGTCAAGTTTCAAAGAGCTAGCACAAACCGTGTTTGATTAGAGTTCCAAATACATGTATCCCTATAGGAGAAAACACAGTGAAACCTCAAAATGAAACCGGTTACTGCCAACGAACGGTTAACCTAGAAGAACGAAATTTGGCGAGCCAAGTGGGATTGGTGTACTGATCATTACCTGAAAGTTTCATCAAGATTGGGAGAAAAAGTGTTTGCTGAGATTTCGCGCAACTCGTAGTTTTTGGAAGCTTGGCAGGCCATTTCCATTAAAGTGATTCTCGCCAGTCCTCTGCTTAGGGCTACATCAACAGCAAACAAACCATAGAGATAGAACTTGAAACTGCTTTATTGTGTCAAGTTTCAAAGAATTAGCACAAACCGTGTTTGATTTAGAGTTCCAAATACATGTATCCCTATAGGAGAAAACAGAGTGAAACCTCAAAATGAAACCGGTTACTGCCAACGAACGGTTTAACCTAGAAGAACGAAATTTGGCGAGCCAAGTGGGATTGGTGTACTGATCATTACCTAAAAGTTTCATCAAGATTGGGTGAAAAGTGTTTGCTGAGATTTCAGGCAACTCGTAGTTTTTTGAAAGCTTGGCACGCCCTTTCCATGAAAGTGATTCTCGCCAGTCTCTGCTTAGGGCTACATCAACAGCAAACAAACCATAGAGAAAGAACTTGAAACTGCTTTATTGTGTCAAGTTTCAAAGAGCTAGCACAAACCGTGTTTGATTTAGAGTTCCAAATACATGTATCCCTATAGGAGAAAACAGAGTGAAACCTCAAAATGAAACCGGTTACTGCCAATGAACGGTTTAACCTAGAAGAACGAAATTTGGCAAGACAAGTGGGATTGGTGTACTGATCATTACCTGAAAGTTTCATCAAGATTGGGTGAAAAAGTGTGTGCTGAGATTTCAGGCAAGTAGTAGTTTTTGAAGCTTGGCAGGCCCATTCCATGAAGTGATTCTCGCCAGTCTCTGCTTAGGGCTACATCAACAACAAACAAACCATAGAGATAGAACTTGAAACTGCTTTATTGTGTCAAGTTTCAAAGAGCTAGCACAAACCGTGTTTGATTTAGAGTTCCAAATACGTGTATCCCTATAGGAGAAAACAGAGTGAAACCTCAAATGAAACCGGTTACCTTGCCAATGAACTGTTTTACCTAGAAGAACGAAATTTGGCGAGCCAAGTGGGATTGGTGTACTGATCATTACCTGAAAGTTTTCATCAAGATTGGGTGAAAAAGTGTGTGCTGAGATTTCAGCAACTCGTAGTTTTTTGGAAGCTTGGCAGGCCTTTCCATGAAAGTGATTCTCGCCAGTCTCTGCTTAGGGCTACATCAACAGCAAACAAACCATAGAGATAGAACTTGAAACTGCTTTATTGTGTCAAGTTTCAATGAGCTAGCACAAAACCGTGTTTGATTTAGAGTTCCAAATACATGTATCCCTATAGGAGAAAACAGAGTGAAACCTCAAAATGAAACCGGTTACTGCCAACGAACGGTTTAACCTAGAAAAACGAAATTTGGCGAGCCAAGTGGGATTGGTGTACTGATAATTACCTGAAAGGTTTCATCAAGATTGGGTGAAAAAGTGTGTGCTGAGATTTCAGGGCAACTCGTAGTTTTTTGAAGCTTGGCAGGCCTTTCCATGAAACGATTCTCGCCAGTCTCTTCTAGGGCTACATAAACAGCAAACAAACCATAGAGATACAACTTGAAACTGCTTTATTGTGTCAAGTTTCAAAGAGCTAGCACAAACCGTGTTTGATTTAGAGTTCCAAATACATGTATCCCTATAGGAGAAAACAGACTGAAACCTCAAAATGGAACCGGTTACTGCCAAACGAACGGTTTAACCTAGAAGAATGAAATTTGGCGAGCCAAGTGGGATTGGTGTACTGATCATTACCTGAAAGTTTCATCAAGATTGGGTGAAAAGGGTGTGCTGAGATTTCGGGCAACTCGTAGTTTTTTGGAAGCTTGCAGGCCCTTTCCATGAAAGTGATTCTCGCCAGTCTCTGCTTAGGGCTACATCAACAGCAAACAAACCATAGAGATAGAACTTGAAACTGCTTTATTGTGTCAAGTTTCAATGAGCTAGCACAAACCGTGTTTGATTTAGAGTTCCAAATACATGTATCCCTATAGGAGAAAACAGAGTGAAACCTCAAAATGAAACCGGTTACTGCCAAAGAACGGTTTAACCTAGAAGAACGAAATTTGGCGAGCCAAGTGAAATTGGTGTACTGAACATTACCTGAATGTTTCATCAAGATTGGGTTAAAAAGGGTGTGCTGAGATTTTGGGCAACTCGTAGTTTTTTGGAAGCTTGGCAGGCCCTTTCCATAAAAGTGATTCTCGCCAGTCTCTGCTTAGGGCTACATCAACAACAAACAAATCATAGAGATAGAACTTGAAACTGCTTTATTGTGTCAAGTTTCAAAAAGCTAGCACAAACCGTGTTTGATTTAGAGTTCCAAATACATGTATCCATATAGGAGAAAACAGAGTGAAACCTCAAAATGAAACCGGTTACTGCCAAGGAACGGTTTAACCTAGAAAAACGAAATTTGGCGAGCCAAGTGGGATTGGTGTACTGATCATTACTTCAAAGTTTCATCAAGATTGGGTGAAAAAGTGTGTGCTGAGATTTCAGGCAACTCGTAGTTTTTTGGAAGCTTGGCAGGCCCTTTCCATGAAAGTGATTCTCGCCAGTCTCTGCTTAGGGCTACATCAACAGCAAACAAACCATAGAGATAGAACTTGAAACTGCTTTATTGTGTCAAGTTTCAAAGAGCTAGCACAAACCGTGTTTGATTTAGAGTTCCAAATACATGTATCCCTATAGGAGAAAACAGAGTGAAACCTCAAAATGAAACCGGTTACTGCCAACGAACGGTTTAACCTAGAAGAACGAAATTTGGCGAGCCAAGTGGGAATGGTGTACTGATCATTACCTGAAAGTTTCATCAAGATTGGGTGAAAAGAGTATAGGTGGAAACCTGAGAATAAACTGGTATCTGAACTGAGGATACTCAGTTTTAGGACTGAGTCTTTAACCTGTGAGGTCTGTGCTGACTCTAGGAAGTGAATATCAGAATTTAATTGAATCGTAAAGGCACCTAGTTGGTGTGTGGAGAATTGGCTGGGGGGGGGGGAAGAAAGCATTCATCTGGTATCAGTGTATTGTAAGAGAATAGCTCAACATGGCGGCGGGCGCGGAGAGATCAAGTCTCTGACCTCTTCAGCTGTGCAGGCATAGGGAGTCGTAAACAGCCTAATTCTGTTTGCTGAGGATCACTAGGCAATGCTGAGCTGACGTGGATCTGGAACGAGCAGTCTGGGCCTCTCAGAACACACACTGAACCTGGATCGGCTGAATTCAAGCTCCCGTTCGCCTGCTTCCCGCAGACAAACAGCTGTGACTCAGCACTAATCCATCCGGCTGAAACAACCGGTCAGCCCTTCTGATCCTACGGAGGTAAATGCCAACCGAGCCTTCATAGGTAGTGGCCACAGGTGTGAAACGGGGCTTGGGAGAGACAGTAAGGACCCACCCGTTGCATTGGTCACCCGGCAAAGGGAAACGAACTGTCGCCATTTGCAAGAGATACCACCATGGCAGAGAACTGACGTCATCAGACTGCGGCGGAGGAGATAACTTCATTGAAACCTGCGGCTACAGGTGTGTAATTCGCTAGCCTTCCCTCTCCACACATCGGGGAAACCTTAAGGGCCAATCTCAGCTCTCCTGTAAGGGCCTCTCCCAGCTCTCCCGTGAGCACGGTAGCCAGACCGAGGGAATTAGAGGTGGCGCGGGACCCGCCGGCGCGGGACTACCGCTCCCACCAGTGCAGACAGCTGAGGTCTCTTGTACCAGCTACCGGGGGTGTGGCTACCGGAGGGGCAGTAAAATTCGCTGAGGATTCTCAGCCCCAAGCTCTACAAACTTAGGGTCTGAGGGAATGGCAAACTGGAAAAGTGTGCCCAGTCATTCATGACAACAGGGCTCCCGGGAGCAGCAGACCTGGTGTGTACCCAGTATTGTGGTGAGCGGCACCCGTGAGAGGGGCCTGGCTAGAGGAAAAGTGGGGAAGTGACTAGACACAAGAGGACGCCCTAGGCACCCAGGATTGGAGACTTGACCAGTCTGGGAGGAGGAGCTGCTGCACAGTGATTGGTTTCCGCGTATTGATAGGAGAAACTTGGCCTGGTGGTCACAGCGCCACCTACTGGAAGAGAAGTTAATCAAACTCTAAGACTGCATTTATTAGTTTTTTTTTTGTTGTTGTTGTTGTTTTTGTTGCTGTTATTGTTGTTGCTGTTGTTGTTGTTTTAATTTTGATTTGGGGTTTTCTTTCAGTTTCATTTTTCTTTCTTGTTTTTTTAATTTTTTTTTTTTTTTTTTACAATTTTTTTAAAAAATTTTTTTTCTTCCAATTTTAATTTTTTTTATTATTTAAAAATTTTTTTTTCTTTTTTTATTTCCTATTTTTTTTCTTCTTTTGTCTTTTCATTTCTTTTCAATGATCTTATCCCCCCTTCCTTGAATTCTACCTGCTTACTCTCATTCTCTTTAGTGACTTTTTCCATTCCCTTCTAATACCTTTCCTCCCAAGCATCAAATAAATTTATAGGAGTAAACAGTAACGCAGCAGTCAAACAGAACAAGAAGTAACATGAGCAGCTTCAAAAAGCAAGGAAGAAAAGGAGTACAAACAATGCAGGACAGCCTAAATATTCAGGAGGAACTAGAGTCATCAGAAAAATGGTCATATAAAGAACTCAAGGAACACCTTAGACAGATGGAATGGAACCTTAAAGAGGATACGAGACAGCAAATTCAAGCAGCAAAAGAACACATTGAGAATGTATTACACAAACAGATAAAAGAAGAAGTTAAGCACCTTTATCAGGAGATAGAGATTATAAAAAAGAATCAAAACATAATCTTGGAAATGAAGGAAACTATAAACCAAATTAAAAACTCAATTGAGAGTATCACTAACAGAGTGGAGCAAGTAGAAACCAGAACGTCAGATAATGAAGACAAATTATTTCATCTTGAAAAGAGTCTAGCCAACTCAGAAAGGCTGGTAAAAAATCACGAGAAAAACATCCAAGAGTTATGGGATAACATAAAAAAGCCAAACTTACGAGTCATCGGGATAGAAGAAGGTACAGAGATTCAAACCAAGGGAATGAGTAACCTGCTGAATGAAATAATTACAGAAAACTTTCCAGAAATAAAAAAGGAAACAGATATACAAATTGAAGATGCATACAGGACACCGAGCACACAAAATCACAGTAGACCAACGCCAAGACACATTGTTATGAAGATATCCAATATACAGAACAAAGAGAAAATATTAAAAGCTACAAGAGAAAGGAGACAGATTACATTCAGGGGTAAACCAATAAGGTTAACAACGGATTTTTCATCACAGACACTGAAAGCAAGAAGGTCATGGAACAATGTATTTCAAACACTGAAAGACAATGGATGCCAACCAAGAATTCTGTATCCAGCAAAATTAAGCTTCAGGTATGACAACGAAATAAAAATTTTTCATGATAAACAAAAGTTAAAAGAATTTGCAGCCAGAAAACCAGCATTGCAAAGCATTTTGAGCAAAACACTACATGAGGAAGAAATGAAAAACAATA
This sequence comes from Ictidomys tridecemlineatus, assembly GCF_052094955.1. Classification (NCBI taxonomy): domain Eukaryota; kingdom Metazoa; phylum Chordata; class Mammalia; order Rodentia; family Sciuridae; genus Ictidomys; species Ictidomys tridecemlineatus. Next base: position 8,600 of record NW_027526001.1, read on the forward strand.
ACCAAAACCATCAGAGGGAAGTGCCTCGGTAAAGACAGAGGGCGAGGGGGAAAAATAATCATGGAAAAACAAACTAAATTTTTTTTTTTTAAAAAAAAAAAAACGATAAATAATCAAACATGGATGGAAGTACAAACCATATATCAATAGTAACTCTGAATGTTAATGGCTTAAACTCTCCAATAAAGCGACATAGGCTGATATCATGGATTAAAAAAACAAATCCAACAATATGCTGCCTCCAGGAGACACATCTGATTGGAAAAGACATACACAGGCTGAAGGTGAAAGGATGGGAAAAAATATACCATGCACACGGTCCTCGTAAGCAAGCAGGGGTGGCCATCCTCATATCAAATAAAATCGACTTCAAGACTAAGTTAATCAAAAGGGATAAAGAAGGACATTATATACTGTTAAAAGGAACCATTCACCAACAAGACATAACAATTATCAATATTTATGCACCAAATAATGGCGCTGCGACATTCATAAAACAAATTCTCCTCAAGTTCAAGAATCAAATAGACCACAACACAATAATTATGGGTGACTTCAACACACCTCTCTCACCATTGGACAGATCCTCCAAACAAAAGTTGAACAAGGAAACTATAGAACTCAATACCACAATCAATAACCTAGACTTAACTGACATATATAGAATATATCAACCATCATCAAATGGATATACATTTTTCTCAGCAGCACATGGATCCTTCTCAAAAATAGACCATATATTATGCCACAGGGCAACCCTCAGTAAATATAAAGCGGTGGAGATAATACCATGCATTTTATCTGATCATAATGGAATGAAACTGGAAATCAATGATAAAAGAAGGAAGGAAAAATCCTACATCGCATGGAAAATGAACAATATGTTACTGAATGATCAATGGGTTACAGAAGACATAAAGGAGGAAATCAAAAAATTCTTAGAGATAAATGAAAATACAGACACAACGTATCGGAATCTATGGGACACAATGAAAGCAGTTTTAAGAGGAAAATTCATCGCCTGGTGGTCATTCCTCAAAAAAAGAAAAAACCAACAAATAAATGAGCTCACACTTCATCTCAAAGCCCTAGAAAAGGAAGAGCAAAACAACAGCAAATGTAGCAGAAGGCAAGAAATAATTAAAATCAGAGCGGAAATTAATGAAATTGAAACAAAAGAAACTATTGAAAAAATTAACAAAACTAAAAGTTGGTTCTTTGAAAAAATAAATAAGATCGACAGACCTTTAGCCATGCTAACAAAGAGAAGAAGAGAGAGAACTCAAATTACTAACATATGGGATGAAAAAGGCAATATCACAACAGATGCTACAGAAATACAGAAGACAATTAGAAATTATTTTGAAAACCTATATTCCAATAAAATAGAAGATAGTGAAGACATCGATAAATTTCTTAAGTCATATGATTTGCCCAGACTGAGTCAGGAGGATACACACAATTTGAACAGACCAATATCAATAGATGAAATTGAAGAAGCCATCAAAAGACTACCTACCAAGAAAAGCCCAGGACCGGATGGGTATACAGCAGAGTTTTACAAAACCTTTAAAGAAGAATTAATACCAATACTTTTCAAGTTATTTCAGGAAATAGAAAAAGAGGGAGCTCTTCCAAATTCATTCTATGAGGCCAACATCACCCTGATTCCGAAACCAGACAAAGACTCCTCAAAGAAAGAAAACTACAGACCAATATCTCTAATGAACCTAGATGCAAAAATCCTCAATAAAATTCTGGCGAATCGAATACAAAAACACATCAAAAAAATTGTGCACCATGATCAAGTAGGATTCATCCCTGGTATGCAAGGCTGGTTCAATATACGGAAATCAATAAATGTTATTCACCACATCAATAGACTTAAAGATAAGAACCATATGATCATCTCAATAGACGCAGAGAAAGCATTCGACAAAGTACAGCATCCCTTTATGTTCAAAACACTTGAAAAACTAGGGATAACAGGAACGTACCTTGACATTGTAAAAGCTATCTATGCTAAGCCTCAGGCTAGCATCATTCTGAATGGACAAAAGTTGAAGGCATTCCCTCTAAAATCTGGAACAAGACAGGGATGCCCTCTATCACCACTTCTATTCAATATAGTTCTCGAAACACTGGCCAGAGCAATTAGACAGACGAAAGAAATTAAAGGCATAAAAATAGGAAAAGAAGAACTTAAATTATCACTATTTGCAGATGACATGATTCTATACTTAGAAGACCCAAAAGGGTCTACAAAGAAACTACTAGAACTAATAAATGAATTCAGCAAAGTGGCAGGATATAAAATCAACACGCATAAATCAAAGGCATTTCTGTATATCAGCGACAAAACCTCTGAAATGGAAATGAGGAAAACTACCCCATTCACAATATCCTCCAAAAAAATAAAATACTTGGGAATCAACCTAACAAAAGAGGTGAAAGATTTATACAATGAAAACTACAGAACCCTAAAAAGAGAAGTAGAAGAAGATCTTAGAAGATGGAAAAATATACCCTGTTCATGGATAGGCAGAACTAACATTATCAAAATGGCGATATTACCAAAAGTTCTCTATAGGTTTAATGCAATGCCAATCAAAATCCCAATGGCATTTCTTGTAGAAATAGATAAAGCAATCATGAAATTCATATGGAAAAATAAAAGACCCAGAATAGCAAAAGCAATTTTAAGCAGGAAGTGTGAATCAGGCGGTATAGCGATACCAGATTTCAAACTATATTACAGAGCAATA
>NW_027526002.1:0-11359 GCF_052094955.1 Ictidomys tridecemlineatus
AGAATCACTTTCATGGAAAGGGCCTGCCAAGCTTCCAAAAAACTACGAGTTGCCTGAATTCTCAGCACACACTTTTTCACCCAATCTTGATGAAACTTTCAGGTAATGATCAGTACACCAATCCCACTTGGCTCGCCAAATCTCGTTCTTCTAGGTGAAACCGTTCGTTGGCAGTAACCGGTTTCATTTTGAGGTTTCACTCTGTTTTCTCCTATAGGGATACATGTATTTGGAACTCTAAATCAAACACGGTTTGTGCTAGCTCTTTGAAACTTGACACCATAAAGCAGTTTCAAGTTCTATCTCTATGGTTTGTTTGCTGTTGATGTAGCCCTAAGCAGAGACTGGCGAGAATCACTTTCATGGAAAGGGCCTGCCAAGCTTCCAAAAAACTACGAGTTGCCTGAAATCTCAGCACACACTTTTTCACCCAATCTTGATGAGTCTTTCAGGTAATGATCAGTACACCAATCCCACTTGGCTCGCCAAATTTCGTTGTTCTAGGTGAAACCGTTCGTTGGCAGTAAGCGGTTTCATTTTGAGGTTTCACTCTGTTTTCTCCTATAGGGATACATGTATTTGGAACTCTAAATCAAACACGGTTTGTGCTAGCTTTTTGAAACTTGACACCATAAAGCAGTTTCAAGTTCTATCTCTATGGTTTGTTTGCTGTTGATGTAGCCCTAAGCAGAGACTGGCGAGAATCACTTTCATGGAAAGGGCCTGCCAAGCTTCCAAAAATCTACGAGTTGCCTGAAATCTCAGCACACACTTTTTCACCCAATCTTCATGAAACTTTCAGGTAATGATCAGTACACCAATCCCACTTGGCTCGCCAAATTTCGTTCTTCTAGGTGAAACCGTTCGTTGGCAGTAACCGGTTTCATTTTGAGGTTTCACTCTGTTTTTTCCTATACGGATACATGTATTTGGAACTCTAAATCAAACACGGTTTGTGCTAGCTCTTTGAAACTTGACACCATAAAGCAGTTTCAAGTTCTATCTCTATGGTTTGTTTGCTGTTAATGTAGCCCTAAGCAGAGACTGGCGAGAATCACTTTCATGGAAAGGGCCTGCCAATCTTTTAAAAAACTACGAGTTGCCTGAAATCTCAGCACACACTTTTTCACCCAATCTTGATGAAACTTTCAGGTAATGATCAGTACACCAATCCCACTTGGCTCGCCAAATTTCCTTCTTCTAGGTTAAACCGTTCGTTGGCAGTAACCGGTTTCATTTTGAGGTTTCACTCTGTTTTCTCCTATAGGGATACATGTATTTGGAACTCTAAATCAAACACGGTTTGTGCTAGCTCTTTGAAACTTGACACCATAAAGCAGTTTCAAGTTCTATCTCTATGGTTTGTTTGCTGTTGATGTAGCACTAAGCAGAGACTGGCGAGAATCACTTTCATGGAAAGGGCCTGCCAAGCTTCCAAAAAACTACGAGTTCCCTGAAATCTCAGCACACACTTTTTCACCCAATCTTGATGAAACTTTCAGGTAATGATCAGTACACCAATGCCACTTGGCTCGCCAAATTTCGTTCTTCTAGGTGAAACCGTTCGTTGGCAGTAACCGGTTTCATTTTGAGGTTTCACTCTGTTTTCTCCTACATGGATACAGGTATTTGGAACTCTAAATCAAACACGGTTTGTGCTAGCTCTTTGAAACTTGACACCATAAAGCAGTTTCAAGTTCTATCTCTATGGTTTGTTTGCTGTTGATGTAGCCCTAAGCAGAGACTGGCGAGAATCACTTTCAGGGAAAGGGTATGCCAAGCTTCCAAAAAACTACGAGTTGCCTGAAATATCAGCACACACTTTTTCACCTAATCTTCATGAAACTTTCAGGTAATGATCAGTACACCAATCCCACTTGGCTCGCCAAATTTCGTTCTTCTAGTTGAAACCGTTCGTTGGCAGTAACCGGTTTCATTTTGAGGTTTCACTCTGTTTTCTCCTACAGGGATACATGTACTTGGAACTCTAAATCAAACACGGTTTGTGCTAGCTCTTTGAAACTTGACACCATAAAGCAGTTTCAAGTTCTATCTCTATGGTTTGTTTGCTGTTGATGTAGCCCTAAGCAGAGACTGGCGAGAATCACTTTCATGGAAAGGGCCTGCCAAGCTTCCAAAAAACTACGAGTTGCCTGAAATCTCAGCACACACTTTTTCACCCAATCTTGATGAAACTTTCAGGTAATGATCAGTACACCAATGCCACTTGGCTCGCCAAATTTCGTTCTTCTAGGTGAAACCGTTCGTTGGCAGTAACCGGTTTCATTTTGAGGTTTCACTCTGTTTTCTCCTACAGGGATACATGTATTTGGAACTCTAAATCAAACACGGTTTGTGCTAGCTCTTTGAAACTTGACACCATAAAGCAGTTTCAAGTTCTCTCTCTTTGGTTTTTTTGCTCTTGATGTAGCCCTAAGCAGAGACTGGCGAGAATCACTTTCATGGAAAGGGCCTGCCAAGCTTCCAAAAAAGTACGAGTTGCCTGAAATCTCAGCACACACTTCTTCACCCAATCTTGATGAAACTTTCAGGTAATGATCAGTACACCAATCCCACTTGGCTCACCAAATTTCCTTCTTCTAGGTGAAACCGTTCGTTGGCAGTAACCGGTTTCATTTTGAGGTTTCACTCTGTTTTCTCCTATAGGGATACATGTATTTGGAACTCTAAATCAAACACGGTTTGTGCTAGCTCTTTGAAACTTGACACCATAAAGCAGTTTCAAGTTCTATCTCTATGGTTTGTTTGCTGTTGATGTAGCCCTAAGCAGAGACTGGCGAGAATCACTTTCATGGAAAGGGCCTGCCAAGCTTCCAAAAAAACTACGAGTTGCCTGAAATCTCAGCACACACTTTTTCACCCAACCTTGGTGAAACTTTCAGGTAATGATCAGTACACCAATCCCACTTGGCTCGCCAAATTTCCTTCTTCTAGGTAAAACCGTTCGTTGGCAGTAACCGGTTTCATTTTGAGGTTTCACTGTGTTTTCTCCTACAGGGATACATGTATTTGGAACTCTAAATCAAACACGGTTTGTGCTAGCTCTTTGAAACTTGACACCATAAAGCAGTTTCAAGTTCTATCTCTATGGTTTGTTTGCTGTTGATGTAGCCCTAAGAAGAGACTGGCGAGAATCACTTTCATGGAAAGGGCCTGCCAAGCTTCCAAAAAACTACGAGTTCCCTGAAATCTCAGCCCACACTTTTTCACCCAATCTTGATGAAACTTTCAGGTAATGATCAGTACACCAATGCCACTTGGCTCGCCAAATTTCGTACTTCTAGGTGAAACCGTTCGTTGGCAGTAACCGGTTTCATTTTGAGGTTTCACTCTGTTTTCTCCTATAGGGATACATGTATTTGGAACTCTAAATCAAACACGGTTTGTGCTAGCTCTTTGAAACTTGACACCATAAAGCAGTTTCAAGTTCTATCTCTATGGTTTGTTTGCTGTTGATATAGCCCTAAGCAGAGACTGGCGAGAATCACTTTCATGGAAAGGGCCTGCCAAGCTTCCAAAAAACTACGAGTTGCCTGAAATCTCAGCACACACTTTTTCACCCAATCTTGATGAAACTTTCAGGTAATGATCAGTACACCAATCCCACTTGGCTCGCCAAATTTCGTTGTTCTCGGTGAAACCGTTCGTTGGCAGTAACCGGTTTCATTTTGAGGTTTCACTCTGTTTTCTTCTACAGGGATACATGTATTTGGAACTCTAAATCAAACACGGTTTGTGCTAGCTCTTTGAAACTTGACACCATAAAGCAGTTTCAAGTTCTGTCTCTATGGTTTGTTTGCTGTTGATGTAGCCCTAAGTAAAGACTGGCGAGAATCACTTTCATGGAAAGGGCCTGCCAAGATTCCAAAAAACTACGAGTTGCCTGAAATCTCAGCACACACTTTTTCACCCAATCTTGATGAAACTTTCATGTAATGATCAGTACACCAATCCCACTTGGCTCGCCAAATTTCATTCTTCTAGGTTAAACCGTTCGTTGGCAGTAACCGGTTTCTTTTTGAGGTTTCACTGTGTTTTCTCCTACAGGGATACATGTATTTGGAACTCTAAATCAAACAGGGTTTGTGCTAGCTCTTTGAAACTTGACACCATAAAGCAGTTTCAAGTTCTATCTCTATGGTTTGTTTGCTGTTGATGTAGCCCTAAGCAGAGACTGGCGAGAATCACTTTCATGGAAAGGGCCTGCCAAGCTTCCAAAAAACTACGAGTTGCCTGAAATCTCAGCACACACTTTTTCACCCAATCTTGATGAAACTTTCAGGTAATGATCAGTACACCAATCCCACTTGGCTCGCCAAATTTCATTCTTCTAGGTTAAACCGTTCGTTGGCAGTAACCGGTTTCTTTTTGAGGTTTCACTCTGTTTTCTCCTATAGGGATACATGTATTTGGAACTCTAAATCAAACACGGTTTGTGCTAGCTCTTTGAAACTTGACACCATAAAGCAGTTTCAAGTTCTATCTCTATGGTTTGTTTGCTGTTGATGTAGCCCTAAGCAGAGACTGGCGAGAATCACTTTCATGGAAAGGGCCTGCCAAGCTTCCAAAAAACTACGAGTTGCCTGAAATCTCAGCACACACTTTTTCACCCAATCTTGATGAAACTTTCAGGTAATGATGAGTACACCAATCTTACTTGGCTCGCCAAATTTCGTTCTTCTAGGTGAAACCGTTCGTTGGCAGTAACCGGTTTCATTTTGAGGTTTCACTCTGTTTTTTCCTATAGGGATACATGTATTTGGAACTCTAAATCAAACACGGTTTGTGCTAGCTCTTTGAAACTTGACACCATAAAGCAGTTTCAAGTTCTATCTCTATGGTTTGTTTGCTGTTGATGTAGCCCTAAGCAGAGACTGGCCAGAATCACTTTCATGGAAAGGGCCTGCCAAGCTTCCAAAAAACTACGAGTTGCCTGAAATCTCAGCACACACTTTTTCACCCAATCTTGATGAAACTTTCAGGTAATGATCAGTACACCAATGCCACTTGGCTCGCCAAATTTCGGTCTTCTAGGTGAAACTGTTCATTGGCAGTAACCGGTTTCATTTTGAGGTTTCACTCTGTTTTCTCCTATAGGGATACATGTACTTGGAACTCTAAATCAAACACGGTTTGTGCTAGCTCTTTGAAACTTGACACCATAAAGCAGTTTCAAGTTCTATCTCTATGGTTTGTTTGCTGTTGATGTAGCCCTAAGCAGAGACTGGCGAGAATCACTTTCATGGAAAGGGCCTGCCAAGCTTCCAAAAACTATGAGTTGCCTGAAATCTCAGCACACACTTTTTCACCCAATCTTGATGAAACTTTCAGGTAATGATCAGTACACCAATCCCACTTGGCTCGCCAAATTTCGTTCTTCTAGGTGAAACCGTTCGTTGGCAGTAACCGGTTTCATTTTGAGGTTTCACTCTGTTTTCTCCTATAGGGATACATATATTTGGAACTCTAAATCAAACACGGTTTGTGCTAGCTCTTTGAAACTTGACACAATAAAGCAGTTTCAAGTTCTATCTCTATGGTTTGTTTGCTGTTGATGTAGCCCTAAGCAGAGACTGGCCAGAATCACTTTCATGGAAAGGGCCTGCCAAGCTTCCAAAAAACTACGAGTTGCCTGAAATCTCAGAACACACTTTTTCACCCAATCCTGATGAAACTTTCAGGTAATGATCAGTACACCAATTCCACATGGCTCACCCAATTTCGTTCTTCTAGGTGAAACCGTTCGTTGGCAGTAAGCGGTTTCATTTTGAGGTTTCACTCTGTTTTCTCCTATAGGGATACATGTATTTGGAACTCTAAATCAAACACGGTTTGTGCTAGCTCTTTGAAACTTGACACCAAAAGCAGTTTCAAGTTCTATCTCTATGGTTTGTTTGCTGTTGATGTAGCCCTAAGCAGAGACTGGCGAGAATCACTTTCATGGAAAGGGCCTGCCAAGCTGCCAAAAAACTACGAGTTGTCTGAAATCTCAGCACACACTTTTTCACCCAATCTTGATGAAACTTTCCGGTAACGATAGGTACACCAATCCCACTTGTCTCGCCAAATTTCGTTCTTCTAGGTGAAACCGTTCGTTGGCAGTAACCGCTTTCATTTTGAGGTTTCACTCTGTTTTCTCCTACAGGGATACATGTATTTGGAACTCTAAATCAAACAAGGTTTGTGCTAGCTCTTTGAAACTTGACACCATAAAGCAGTTTCAAGTTCTATCTCTATGGTTTGTTTGCTGTTGATGTAGCCGAAAGCAGAGACTGGCGAGAATCACTTTCATGGAAAGGGCCTGCCAAGCTTCCAAAAAACTACGAGTTGCCTGAATTCTCAGCACACACTTTTTCACCCAATCTTGATGAAACTTTCAGGTAATGATCAGTACACCAATCCCACTTGGCTCGCCAAATCTCGTTCTTCTAGGTGAAACCGTTCGTTGGCAGTAACCGGTTTCATTTTGAGGTTTCACTCTGTTTTCTCCTATAGGGATACATGTATTTGGAACTCTAAATCAAACACGGTTTGTGCTAGCTCTTTGAAACTTGACACCATAAAGCAGTTTCAAGTTCTATCTCTATGGTTTGTTTGCTGTTGATGTAGCCCTAAGCAGAGACTGGCGAGAATCACTTTCATGGAAAGGGCCTGCCAAGCTTCCAAAAAACTACGAGTTGCCTGAAATCTCAGCACACACTTTTTCACCCAATCTTGATGAAACATTCAGGTAATGATCAGTACACCAATCCCACTTGGCTCGCCAAATTTCGTTCTTCTAGGTGAAACCGTTCGTTGGCAGTAACCGGTTTCATTTTGAGGTTTCACTCTGTTTTTTCCTATAGGGATACATGTATTTGGAACTCTAAATCAAACACGGTTTGTGCTAGCTCTTTGAAACTTGACACCATAAAGCAGTTTCAAGTTCTATCTCTATGGTTTGTTTGCTGTTGATGTATCCCTAAGCAGAGACTGGCGAGAATCACTTTCATGGAAAGGGCCTGCCAATCTTTTAAAAAACTACGAGTTGCCTGAAATCTCAGCACACACTTTTTCACCCAATCTTGATGAAACTTTCAGGTAATGATCAGTACACCAATCCCACTTGGCTCGCCAAATTTCCTTCTTCTAGGTTAAACCGTTCGTTGGCAGTAACCGGTTTCATTTTGAGGTTTCACTCTGTTTTCTCCTATAGGGATACATGTATTTGGAACTCTAAATCAAACACGGTTTGTGCTAGCTCTTTGAAACTTGACACCATAAAGCAGTTTCAAGTTCTATCTCTATGGTTTGTTTGCTGTTGATGTAGCACTAAGCAGAGACTGGCGAGAATCACTTTCATGGAAAGGGCCTGCCAAGCTTCCAAAAAACTACGAGTTCCCTGAAATCTCAGCACACACTTTTTCACCCAATCTTGATGAAACTTTCAGGTAATGATCAGTACACCAATCCCACTTGGATCGCCAAATTTCGTTCTTCTAGGTGAAACCGTTCGTTGGCAGTAACCGGTTTCATTTTGAGGTTTCACTCTGTTTTCTCCTACATGGATACAGGTATTTTGGAACTCTAAATCAAACACGGTTTGTGCTAGCTCTTTGAAACTTGACACCATAAAGCAGTTTCAAGTTCTATCTCTATGGTTTGTTTGCTGTTGATGTAGCCCTAAGCAGAGACTGGCGAGAATCACTTTCATGGAAAGGGCCTGCCAAGCTTCCAAAAACTATGAGTTGCCTGAAATCTCAGCACACACTTTTTCACCCAATCTTGATGAAACTTTCAGGTAATGATCAGTACACCAATCCCACTTGGCTCGCCAAATTTCGTTCTTCTAGGTGAAACCGTTCGTTGGCAGTAACCGGTTTCATTTTGAGGTTTCACTCTGTTTTCTCCTATAGGGATACATATATTTGGAACTCTAAATCAAACACGGTGTGTGCTAGCTCTTTGAAACTTGACACAATAAAGCAGTTTCAAGTTCTATCTCTATGGTTTGTTTGCTGTTGATGTAGCCCTAAGCAGAGACTGGCCAGAATCACTTTCATGGAAAGGGCCTGCCAAGCTTCCAAAAAACTACGAGTTGCCTGAAATCTCAGAACACACTTTTTCACCCAATCCTGATGAAACTTTCAGGTAATGATCAGTACACCAATTCCACATGGCTCACCCAATTTCGTTCTTCTAGGTGAAACCGTTCGTTGGCAGTAAGCGGTTTCATTTTGAGGTTTCACTCTGTTTTCTCCTATAGGGATACATGTATTTGGAACTCTAAATCAAACACGGTTTGTGCTAGCTCTATGAAACTTGACACCAAAAGCAGTTTCAAGTTCTATCTCTATGGTTTGTTTGCTGTTGATGTAGCCCTAAGCAGAGACTGGCGAGAATCACTTTCATGGAAAGGGCCTGCCAAGCTGCCAAAAAACTACGAGTTGCCTGAAATCTCAGCACACACTTTTTCACCCAATCTTGATGAAACTTTCCGGTAACGATAGGTACACCAATCCCACTTGTCTCGCCAAATTTCGTTCTTCTAGGTGAAACCGTTCGTTGGCAGTAACCGCTTTCATTTTGAGGTTTCACTCTGTTTTCTCCTACAGGGATACATGTATTTGGAACTCTAAATCAAACAAGATTTGTGCTAGCTCTTTGAAACTTGACACCATAAAGCAGTTTCAAGTTCTATCTCTATGGTTTGTTTGCTGTTGATGTAGCCGAAAGCAGAGACTGGCGAGAATCACTTTCATGGAAAGGGCCTGCCAAGCTTCCAAAAAACTACGAGTTGCCTGAATTCTCAGCACACACTTTTTCACCCAATCTTGATGAAACTTTCAGGTAATGATCAGTACACCAATCCCACTTGGCTCGCCAAATCTCGTTCTTCTAGGTGAAACCGTTCGTTGGCAGTAACCGGTTTCATTTTGAGGTTTCACTCTGTTTTCTCCTATAGGGATACATGTATTTGGAACTCTAAATCAAACACGGTTTGTGCTAGCTCTTTGAAACTTGACACCATAAAGCAGTTTCAAGTTCTATCTCTATGGTTTGTTTGCTGTTGATGTAGCCCTAAGCAGAGACTGGCGAGAATCACTTTCATGGAAAGGGCCTGCCAAGCTTCCAAAAAACTACGAGTTGCCTGAAATCTCAGCACACACTTTTTCACCCAATCTTGATGAGTCTTTCAGGTAATGATCAGTACACCAATGCCACTTGGCTCGCCAAATTTCGTTGTTCTAGGTGAAACCGTTCGTTGGCAGTAAGCGGTTTCATTTTGAGGTTTCACTCTGTTTTCTCCTATAGGGATACATGTATTTGGAACTCTAAATCAAACACGGTTTGTGCTAGCTTTTTGAAACTTGACACCATAAAGCAGTTTCAAGTTCTATCTCTATGGTTTGTTTGCTGTTGATGTAGCCCTAAGCAGAGACTGGCAAGAATCACTTTCATGGAAAGGGCCTGCCAAGCTTCCAAAAAACTACGAGTTGCCTGAAATCTCAGCACACACTTTTTCACCCAATCTTGATGAAACTTTCAGGTAATGATCAGTACACCAATCCCACTTGGCTCGCCAAATTTCGTTCTTCTAGGTGAAACCGTTCGTTGGCAGTAACCGGTTTCATTTTGAGGTTTCACTCTGTTTTTTCCTATAGGGATACATGTATTTGGAACTCTAAATCAAACACGGTTTGTGCTAGCTCTTTGAAACTTGACACCATAAAGCAGTTTCAAGTTCTATCTCTATGGTTTGTTTGCTGTTGATGTAGCCCTAAGCAGAGACTGGCGAGAATCACTTTCATGGAAAGGGCCTGCCAATCTTTTAAAAAACTACGAGTTGCCTGAAATCTCAGCACACACTTTTTCACCCAATCTTGATGAAACTTTCAGGTAATGATCAGTACACCAATCCCACTTGGCTCGCCAAATTTCCTTCTTCTAGGTTAAACCGTTCGTTGGCAGTAACCGGTTTCATTTTGAGGTTTCACTCTGTTTTCTCCTATAGGGATACATGTATTTGGAACTCTAAATCAAACACGGTTTGTGCTAGCTCTTTGAAACTTGACACCATAAAGCAGTTTCAAGTTCTATCTGTATGGTTTGTTTGCTGTTGATGTAGCACTAAGCAGAGACTGGCGAGAATCACTTTCATGGAAAGGGCCTGCCAAGCTTCCAAAAAACTACGAGTTCCCTGAAATCTCAGCACACACTTTTTCACCCAATCTTGATGAAACTTTCAGGTAATGATCAGTACACCAATCCCACTTGGATCGCCAAATTTCGTTCTTCTAGGTGAAACCGTTCGTTGGCAGTAACCGGTTTCATTTTGAGGTTTCACTCTGTTTTCTCCTACATGGATACAGGTATTTGGAACTCTAAATCAAACACGGTTTGTGCTAGCTCTTTGAAACTTGACACCATAAAGCAGTTTCAAGTTCTATCTCTATGGTTTGTTTGCTGTTGATGTAGCCCTAAGCAGAGACTGGCGAGAATCACTTTCAGGGAAAGGGTATGCCAAGCTTCCAAAAAACTACGAGTTGCCTGAAATATCAGCACACACTTTTTCACCTAATCTTGATGAAACTTTCAGGTAATGATCAGTACACCAATCCCACTTGGCTCGCCAAATTTCGTTCTTCTAGTTGAAACCGTTCGTTGGCAGTAACCGGTTTCATTTTGAGGTTTCACTCTGTTTTCTCCTACAGGGATACATGTACTTGGAACTCTAAATCAAACACGGTTTGTGCTAGCTCTTTGAAACTTGACACCATAAAGCAGTTTCAAGTTCTATCTCTATGGTTTGTTTGCTGTTGATGTAGCCCTAAGCAGAGACTGGCGAGAATCACTTTCATGGAAAGGGCCTGCCAAGCTTCCAAAAAACTACGAGTTGCCTGAAATCTCAGCACACACTTTTTCACCCAATCTTGATGAAACTTTCAGGTAATGATCAGTACACCAATGCCACTTGGCTCGCCAAATTTCGTTCTTCTAGGTGAAACCGTTCGTTGGCAGTAACCGGTTTCATTTTGAGGTTTCACTCTGTTTTCTCCTATAGGGATACATGTATTTGGAACTTTAAATCAAACACGGTTTGTGCTAGCTCTTTGAAACTTGACACCATAAAGCAGTTTCAAGTTCTATCTCTATGGTTTGTTTGCTGTTGATGTAGCCCTAAGCAGAGACTGGCAAGAATCACTTTCATGGAAAGGGCCTGCCAAGCTTCCAAAAAACTACGAGTTGCCTGAAATCTCAGCACACACTTTTTCACCCAATCTTGATGAAACTTTCAGGTAATTATCAGTACACCAGTCCCACTTGGCTCGCCAAATTTCGTTCTTCCTGGTGAAAC
>NW_027526003.1:0-11293 GCF_052094955.1 Ictidomys tridecemlineatus
CTAGTCACCAACCTCTGCTCTCTGTAACAGTCCTGCTGCATCTTGGTCTACAACCTCTGCTCTCTGTAAGATCCTTGTGCAACCTTGTCTAAAAACTCTGCTCTCTTTAAAATTTATTCTGCACCCTAGTCTCTGACCTCTGCTCTCTGTAACAGGCCTTTTGCACGCCAATCTCCAACCTCTGCTCTCTGCAACAGTCCTTTTGCACCTCAGTCTCCAATCTCTGCTCTAAGCAACGATTCATCTGCACCTCAGTATCCAAACTCTACTCTCTGTAACAGTCCTTCTGCTCCCCAGTCTCTAACCTCTGCTGTCTGCAACAATCCTTCTTCACCCCAGTCTGCAACGTCTTCTCTCTGCAACAAACCTTCTGCACCCCAGTCTCCAACCTCTGCTCTCTGCAACGATCCTTCTGCACCCCAGTCTTCAACATCTGCTCTATGCAACAGTTCTTCTGCACCCCTGTCTCCAACCTCTGCTCTATGTAATATTCTTCTGCACCACAGTTTCAAAACTCTGCTCCAAGTAACATTCCATCTCTACCCTAGTCTCCAACCTCTGCTTTCTGTAACGGTACTGCTTCACATGAGTTACCAACCTCTGTTCTCAGTAACAGTCCTTCTTCTCCCCATCTCCAACCTCTTCTCTATAACAGTCCTTCTGCACCTCAGTCTCCAACATCTGCTCTCTGCAACAGTACTTCTGCACCCCTGTCTCCAACCTCTGATCTCTGTAAGATCCTTCTGCACCTCAATCTCAAACATGTGCTCTCTGCAACAGTCCTTCTACACCCGATTCTCTAACCTCTCTGCAACAGTCTTTCTGAACCACAGTTTCCAACATCTGCTCTCTGAAACAGTCCTTCTGTACCCTAGTCTCCAACGTATGCTCACTTTAACAGTCCTTCTGTACTGCGGTCTTTTTTTTTTTTTTTATTGTTGGTCGTTCAAAACATTACACAGTTCTTAATACATCATCTTTCACAGTTTGATTCAAGTGGGTTATGAACTCCCAACTTTACCCCGTATACAGATTGCTGTTTCACATCAGTTACCCTTCCATTGATTGACATATTGCCTTTCTAGTGTCTGATGTATTCTGCTGTCAGTCCTATTCTCTACTATCCCCCCTCCCCTCCCCTCCCCTCCCCTCCCCTTTTCTCATCCCTGTTTAATGTAAATCTTCTTCTCAAGCTCTTCGTCCTTACCCTGTCCTTGTTTACTCCCCTTATATCAAAGGGGTCATTTGGTATTTGTTTTTTAACGATTGACTAGCTTCACTTAGCATAATCTGCTCTAATGCCATCCATTTCCCTCCAAATTCTATGATTTTGTCGTTCCTTAATGCAGAGTAATACTCCATTGTGTATAAATGCCACATTTTTTTTATCCATTCATCTATTGAAGGGCATCTAGGCTGATTCCATAATCTTGCTATAGTGAATTGTGCTGCTATGAACATCGTTGTAGCAGTGTCTCTGTAACATGCTCTTATTAGGTCTTTAGGGAATAGACCGAGAAGGGGAATAGCTGGGTCAAATGGTGGTTCCATTCCCAGCTTTCCAAGAAATCTCCATACTGCTTTCCAAATTGGCTGCACCAATTTGCAGTCCCACCAGCAATGAACAAGAGTGCCCTTTTCCCCGCATCCTCTCCAGCACTTATTGTTGTTTGACTTCCTAATGGCTGCCAATCTTACTGGAGTGAGGTGGTATCTTAGGGTAGTTTTGATTTGCATTTCTCTAACTGCTAGCGATGGTGAGCATTTTTTCATGTACTTATTGATTGATTGTATGTCCTCCTCTGAGAACTGTCTGTTCAGGTCCTTGGCCCATTTATTGATTGGGTTATTTGTTATCTTATTGTCTAATTTTTTGAGTTCTTTGTATATTCTGGTTATTAGGGCTCTATCTGAAGTGTGTGGGTTAAAGATTTGTTCCCAGGATGTAGGCTCCCTGTTTATCTCTCTTATTGTTTCTTTTGCTGAGAAAAAACTTTTTAGTTTGAGTAAGTCCCATTTGTTGATTCTAGTTATTAACTCTTGCGCTATGGGTGTCCTATTGAGGAATTGGGGGCCCGATCCCACAGTATGTAGATCATAACCAACTTTTTCTTCTATCAGATGCCATGTCTCTGATTTAATATCAAGCTCCTTAATCCATTTTGAGTTAACTTTTGTGCATGGCGAGAGATAGGGGTTCAGATTCATTTTGATGCAAATGGATTTCCAGTTTTCCCAGCACCATTTGTTGAAGATGCTATCCTTCCTCCATTGCATGCTTTTAGCCCCTTTATCAAATATAAGATAGTTGTAGTTTTGTGGATTGGTTTCTGTGTCCTCTATTCTGTACCATTGGTCCACCCGCCTGTTTTGGTACCAGTACCATGCTGTTTTTGTTACTATTGCTCTGTAGTATAGTTTGAAGTCTGGTATCGCTATACCGCCTGATTCACTCTTCCTGCTTAGCATTGTTTTTGCTATTCTGGGTCTTTTATTATTCCATATGAATTTCATGATTCTTTTATCTATTTCTACAAGAAGTTCCATTGGGATTTTGATTGGCATTGCATTGAACTTATAGAGGACTTTTGGTAATATCGCCATTTTGATGATGTTAGTTCTACCTATCCATGAGCAGGGTATATTTTTCCATCTTCTAAGGTCTTCTTCTATATCTTTCTTTAGGGTTCTATAATTTTCATTATATAAATCTTTCACCTCTTTTGTTAGGTTGATTCCCAAGTATTTTATTTTTTGGGGGGATATTGTGAATGGAGTAGTTGTCCTCATTTCCGTTTCAGAGGATTTGTCACTGATATACAGGAATGCCTTTGATTTATGCGTGTTGATCTTATATCCTGCCACTTTGCTGAATTCATTTATTAGCTCTAATAGCTTCTTTGTAGACCCTTTTGGGTCTGCTAGGTATAGGATCATATCATCTGCAAATAGTGATAATTTAAGTTCTTCTTTTCCTATTTTTATGCCTTTAATTTCTTTTGTCTGTCTAATTGCTCTGGCCAGTGTTTCGAGGACTATGTTGAACAGAAGTGGTGAGAGAGGGCATCCCTGTCTTGTACCAGATCTTAGAGGGAATGCCTTCAATTTTTCTCCATTCAGAATGATGCTGGCCTGTGGCTTATCGTAGATTGCTTTTACAATGTTGAGGTATGTTCCAGTTATCCCTAATTTTTCTAGAGTTTTGAACATAAAGGGATGCTGTACTTTGTCGAATGCTTTTTCTGCATCTATCGAGATGATCATATGGTTCTTATTTTTAAGTCTATTGATGTGGTGAATAACATTTATTGATTTCCGTATATTGAACCAGCCTTGCATCCCAGGGATGAATCCTACTTGATCATGATGTATAATTTTTTTGATATGTATTTGAATCCGATTCGCCAGAATTTTATTGAGGATTTTTGCGTCAAGGTTCATTAGAGATATTGGTCTGTAGTTTTCTTTCTTTGAAGTGTCTTTGTCTGGTTTCGGAATCAGGGTGATGTTGGCCTCGTAGAATGAATTTGGAAGTTCTCCCTCTTTTTCTATTTCCTGAAATAGCTTGAAAAGTATTGGTGTTAGTTCCTCTTTAAAGGTTTTGTAAAACTCTGCTGTATACCCATCCGGTCCTGGGCTTTTCTTAGTTGGTAATCTTTTGATGGTTTCTTCTATTTCCTCTATTGTTATTGGTCTGTTTAGGTTGTCTATATCCTCCTGACTCAATCTGGGCAGGTCATAAGACTTAAGGAATTTATCTATGCCTTCACTATCTTCTATTTTATTGGAGTATAAGGATTCAAAATAATTTCTGATTATCTTCTGTATTTCTGAAGTGTCTGTTGTGATATTACCTTTTTCATCCCGTATGTTAGTAATTTGAGTTCTCTCTCTTCTTCTCTTCGTTAGCATGGCTAAGGGTCTGTCAATTTTATTTATTTTTTCAAAGAACCAACTTTTAGTCCTGTCAATTTTTTCAATTGTTTCTTTTGTTTCAATTTCATTTATTTCAGCTCTGATTTTAATTATTTCTTGCCTTCTACTTCTTTTGCTGTTGTTTTGCTCTTCTTTTTCTAGGATTTTGAGATGAAGTATGAGATCATTTATTTGTTGGTTTTTTCTTTTTTTGAGGAATGAACTCCAAGCAATGAATTTTCCTCTTAGAACTGCTTTCAATGTGTCCCATAGATTCCGATATGTTGTGTCTGTGTTTTCATTTGACTCTAGGAATTTTTTAATTTCCTCCTTGATGTCTTCTAAAACCCATTGATCATTCAGCAACCTATTGTTCATTCTCCAAGTGATGCTTGATTTTTCCTTCATTCTTTTATCGTTGATTTTCAGTTTTATTCCATTATGATCAGATAAGATGCATGGTATTATCTCTACCCCTTTATATTGTCTAAGAGTTGCCCTGTGACATAATATATGGTCTATTTTTGAGAAGGTTCCATGTGCTGCTGAGAAAAAAGTGTAACTACTTGATTTGGGGTGGTATAGTCTATATATGTCAATTAAGTCTAGGTTGTTAATTGTGTTATTGAGTTCTATAGTTTCTTTATTTAACTTTTGTTTGTAAGATCTGTCCAGTGGTGAGAGAGGTGTGTTGAAGTCTCCCATGATTATTGTATGGTGGTCTATTAGACTCTTGAACTTGAGGAGAGTTTGCTTGATAAACACAGCCGCACCATTATTTGGGGCATATATATTTATGATTGTTATGTCTTGTTGGTGTATGGTTCCCTTGAGCAGTATGAAGTGTCCTTCTTTATCCCTTTTGATTAACTTTGGTTTGAAATCTATTTTATTAGATATGAGTATGGACACTCCTGCTTGTTTCCGCATTCCATATGAGTGGTATGATTTTTCCCAACCTTTCACCTTCAGTCTATGAATATCTTTTTCTATCAGATGCGTCTCCTGTAGGCAGCATATTGTTGGGTCTTCTTTTGTGATCCATTCTACTAGCCTGTGTCTCTTAATTGGTGAATTTAAGCCATTAACATTTAGGGTTATTATTGAGATATGATTTGTTCTTCTAGCCATATTTGTTTATTGATGTTTCTAAACCTGATTTGTTATCCTCTTTGACTATTTTTCCCCCTTTACTGTCCTATCTCCCATTGTTGGTTTTCAGTGTTATTTTCCATTTCCTCTTCCTGTAATGTTTTGCCAAGGATTTTTTGAAGAGATGGTTTTCTAGCTGCGAATTCTTTTAACTTTTGTTTATCATGGAAGGTTTTAATTTCATCTTCTATCCTGAAGCTTAATTTCGCCGGATACACGATTCTTGGTTGGAACCCATTTTCTTTCAGTGTTTGAAATATGTTATTCCAGGATCTTCTAGCTTTCAGGGTCTGTGTTGAGAGATCAGCTGTTATCCTGATTGGTTTGCCCCTAAATGTAATCTGCTTTCTTTCTCTTGCAGCTTTTAAAATTCTCTCCTTATTCTGTATGTTGGACATCTTCATTATAATGTGTCTAGGTGTGGATCTCTTATGATTTTGCACATTCGGAGTCCTGTAGGCTTCTAGGATTTGTGATTCTGTCTCATTCTTCAAGTCTGGGAAGTTTTCTTGTATAATCTCACTGAATAGTCTGCTTATTCCTTTAGTTTGGAGCTCTGTGCCTTCCTGTATCCCAATGACTCTTAAATTTGGTCTTTTGATATTGTCCCATAATTCTTGGATGTTCTGCTCATGGTTTCTTAGCAGACTTGCTGAGCTGTCTATGTTCTTTTCCAGTTGAAATACTTTGTCTTCATTGTCTGATGTTCTCTCTTCTAAGTGATCTAATCTGCTGTTAGTATTCTCAATTGAGTTTTTAAGTTGGTTTAATGATTCCTGCATTTCCAGGATTTCAATTTGTTTGTTTTTTATTACCTCTATCTCCCTGTGAAATTGATCTTTTACTTCCTGGATTTGTTTGTCAATGTGATCTTTCATTGTCTGATTTTGCTGTCTCATGTCTTCCTTGAGACTCCAGATCATCTGCAGCATATATATCCTGTACTCTTTATCTGACATTCCGTCTGTTGCAGCTATTACCTCTTCTAAAGTTGAGTTGACCTGCATTGCTTGTGGACCTTTCTTTCCTTGTCTTTTCATACTGCTCGCGTTTCTTCCTGCTTGGTGCAACTGTTGTGTTTTTGAAATTTACCTCCTATTTATTTATATTGCTCTTGTATAGTTGGGAAGTCTCCCTTGCAGGGCGGGTAGTGGCTGTGCTCCTCCCCTAATTAGGGTGGTCTGTCTACCACGCTAATTGGTCGCAGGTCTGCCCCCACTGCAGGCACTGGTGGCTGTTCTGCTCTGACCCCACTCCAATTGTGGTAACGTAACTACCACACCCTGGGGTCGTTGGTCCTGATCTGGATGTGGGTGGCGGCTCTGCTGTGCCCCCACTCCAATTGGTGTGACGTGTCTACCACGCTGGCAGACCTCTAGGCCGGTGGGTCGCAGTTCTGCACAGCCCCCACTCCCAATGGGGGTACCTGACTACCTCTCCAACGGGTCGCTGAGCCCCCTCCGGACCCAGGCGGCGACCCTGCTCCACCCCCACTCCAACCAGTGTGACGCGACTGCCTCAGTGTTACGTGTCCACCACGTTGGCAAGCTACCTGGCCTGTCTTGCCAGTGGGTCGCTGGTCCTATTCTAAGCGTGGGCGGCTTCTCTCTTCAGCACCAGCTGCATTTGGGGTTTCATGGTACCACGCCGGCGGGTCACTTGGCCTGCTCTGGGCGCAGGTGGAAGCTCCACTCTGCCCCCACAGCACCCAGCAGGACCCTGGCCGAGAAGCAGTCACCGCCGGTTCCCTAGCCTTGGGCCAAAGCAGCTTAGGTAGCAAGAACCCCGCCTTTCCTATCCGGATACACTCTCTCCGCTGGGAGCTGGCCCCAGCGAGTGACCCCCAGGGTTCCCCAGCCCCAGGCTAAAACTGTCTCGGGAGTCAGAACCCAGTTGCCCCAAGCTCAGCGCACGCTCCACTCGGAGCTCGCCTTCACAGGCAGTCTCCGCAGATTCCTCAGACCTGGGCCCGGTTAGCCCTGGGAACCCAAGTCCCGGGAATCCAAGACCCGCTGCTCAGTGCCCGGAGCACGCCTTGCCAGGCACGAGCCTTCAAGAGTATTCTCCACAGGATCCCTAGTCCCGATCCTGAGCAAGAAATCTGTCTGCTAGACGAAGGCAAATACCAGCCTGAATTCACCTGTTCCGTAGCTGAATGAGCTGAGATCAGCAGAACAATGGGATGATTACATCATCTCTCCAAGATGGAGGCCGCCGTCCTCCGTGGTCAGACCGGTGACTGGAACCGCCGCTTCTCTCCTCTGTCTCAAGCCGGAACTCCGCACCAAGCGCTGCCGATGTATCGCTGGCAGGAGCCCTCCGAATCCGTATCGCTGTTCTCCCTCTCCTCGCTGTTCTCCCGCTCCGGCTCCCTGCCGATTCCCAGCGCACGCCGCAGACAACCCACCGCGGAGCTATCAGGCTATGCGACCCTCCGTGCGGAGAAATGGAGCTCCCACTGCCGAACCTCGCACAATGGAAACCTGTCTATTAGATTCTGTAGCGCCTCAATTTCACTGGAAATTCCCAACAAGATATCCTTCAGCCGTTTCATATCTTCTTTCACTGGCTCAGTGATGCAGCGCACTGGGGTGATGCACTCCCTTCGCCGCCATCTTTCCTCCTTCCACCTTGTACTGCGGTCTTTAAAGTCTGCTCTCTGTAATTTTCCTTCTTCACCACAGTCTCCAACCTATTCTTTCTCTATCAGTCCTTCGGCACCCCAGTCTCCAACCAGTGATCTCTGTAATAGTCCTTCTGCATCTCAGTCTCCAAACTCTGCTCTCTGCAACATTTCTTCTGCACCCAAGTCTCCAAACTCTGTTCCCTCAAAAAGTCCTTCTACACCACAGTCTCGAACCTCTGCTATCTGCAAAAGTCCTTCTGCACCCCAGTCTCCAAAATCTGCTCTCTGTAACAATCCTTCTGCACCTCAGTCTCCAACCTCTACTCTCTGTAACAGTCGTTCCGTACCTCAGTCTCCAACCTCTGCTCTGTGTAAGATCTTTAGGCAACCAGTCTCCAAACTCTTCCCTCTGTAACAGTCCTTCTGCACCTTTTCTACAAACTTTTCTCTCTGTAACAAGCATTCTGCACCCCAGTCTTCAACCTCTGTTCTCTGTATCAGTCCTTCTGCACCCCAGTCTCAAACCTCTGCTCTCTACAACGATCCTTTTTCAACCCAGTCTCCAACGTCTGCTCTCTGCAACAGTCCTTCTGCACCCAAATCTCCAACAACTGCTCTCTGGAACAGTCCTTCTGCATCTCAGTCTGAAAATTCTGTGCTCTGAAATGATCCTTCTGCACTCCAGTCTTTAAACACTGCTCTCTGTATCAGTCTTTCTGCTTCCAAGTCTCCAACCTCTGCTCTCTGTAACAGTCCTTCTGCACCCCAGTCTCCAACCTCTGCTCTCTAGAACAGTCCTTCTGCACCCTACTTACCAACATCTGCTCTATGCAACAGTTCTTCTGCACCTCAGTCTGAAAACTCTGCTCTCTGCAACGACACTTTTGCACCCCAGTCTCCTACCTCTGCTCTCTGTAACAGTCCTTCTGCACCACAGTCTCCCAAATCTGCTGTCTGTAAGATCCTTCTGACACCCAGTCTTTAAACTCTGCACTCTGTAACAGTCCTTTTGCACCCCAGTCTCCAAACTCTGCTCTCTGTAACAGTCCTTCTGCACCTCAGTCTCCAAACTCTGCTCTGTGTAACAGTCTTCTGCACCCAGTTTCTAAAATCTGCTCTCTGCACCAGTCCTTCTGCAGCCCAGTCTCCAACCTCTGCTCTCTGCAATGATCCTACTGCACCCCAGTCTTCAACCTCTGATCTCTAAAAGAGTCCTTCTGCACCTCAGTCTCCAACTTCTGCTCTCTGTAAGATCCTTCTTCACTTCTGTCTCCAACCTCTGCTCATTTCAACAATCCTTCTGCACACCAGTCTTCAACCTCTACTCTATGTAGCAGGACTTCTGCACCTCAGTCTCCAATCACTGCTCTCTGCAACAGTCCTTCTGCACCACAGTCTTAAAACTCTGGTCTCTGTTAGATCCTTCTGCACTCAAGATTCTAAACTCTGTTCTCTGTAACATTCCTTCTCTTCCCCAGTCTTTATCCTCTGCTTTGTGCAAGTGTCCTGCGGCACCTTAGTCTCCAACCTCTGTCCTCTGCAACAGTCTTTCTACTCCCAGTCTCTAACATCTGCTCCCTGTAACAGTCCTTCGGTACTGCAGTCTCCAACCACTGCTCTCCGTAACGGGCCTTCTGCACCCCAGTCTCCAAATACTGCTTTCGGTATCAGTCCTTCTGAACCTCAGTCTCAAACCTCTGCTCTCTGTATCTATCCTTCTGCACCTCAGTCGCCAACCTGTGCTCTCTGTATCATTCCTTTTGCACCCCAATCTCCAACCTCTGCTCTCTGTAACAGTTTTTCTATACCGCAGTCTCCAAACTCTGGTCTTTGTAACGGTCTTTATGCACCCCAATTTCCAACCTCTACTTTCTGTAACAGTCCCTCTGCACATCAGTCTGATACCTCTGCTCTCTACACGATCCTTCTGCACCCCAGTTTCAAAACATTGCTCTATGTGACAGTCCACCTGCACCTCAATCTCTCCTCTCTATAAGAGGCCTTCTGCATGCCAGTCTCCAAAGTCTTCTTTCTGTATCAGGCCTTCTGCATCCAAGTCTCCAACCTCGGCTCTCTGTAGCAGGACTTCCACAAATCAGTCTCTAAACTCTGCTCTCTGCAACAGTTCTTCTGCAGCATATTCTCCAACCTCTGCTCTCTACAACAGTCATTCTGCACCCTAGTTACCAACATCTGCTCTCTGCAACAGTCCTTCTGCACCCAGTCTCCAACATCTGCTCTCTGCAACAGTTCTTCTGCATCTCAGTCTGAAAGCTCTGCTCTCTGCAACGACCCTTCGGCACCCCAGTCTCCTACCTCTGCTCTGTAACAGTCCTTCTTCTTCTCAGTCTCCCAACTCTGCTCTCTGTAAGATCCGTCTGCAACCCAGTCTTTAATCTTTGCACTTTGTAACAGACCTTCTGCACAACAGTCTTCAACCTCTGCTCTCTGTAACAGGCCTTCTGCACCTCAGTCTCCAACTCTTCTCTCTGCAAGGATTTTTCTCCACCCGAGTCTCCAACATCTGCTCTCTGCAACAGTCCTTTTGCACCCCAGTCTCCAAACTCTGCTCTGTATAAGATCCAACTGAACCCCAGTCTTCAACCTCTGCTCTCTGTAACAGTCCTTCTGCACACCAGTCTCCAAACTCTGATCTCTGTAACAGTCCTTCTGCACCTCAGTCTCCAACCTCTGCTCTATGTAATAGTCTTTCTTCACCCCAGCCTCTAAAATCTGCTCTCTGCAACAGTCCTTCTGCACCTTAGTCTCCAACTTCTGCTCTATTTAAGATCTTTCTGCACTCCAGTTTCCAAACTCTGCTCTCTGTAAGATCCATCTGAACCCTAGTCTTCAACCTCTGCTCTCTGTAACAGTCCTTCTGCACCCTAGTCTTTAAACTTTGCACTCTGTAACAGTCGTTATGCACAACAGTCTTTAAACTCTGCTTTTTTAACAAGATTTCTGCACTCCAGTCTCCGACCTCTTCTCTCTGCAACGATTCTTCTCTACCCCAGTCTCCAACATATGCTCTCTGCAACAGTCTTCTTCACACTTGCCTCTGAACTCTGATCACTGTAAGATCCATCTGAACCCCAGTCTTCAACCTCTGCTCTCTGTAACAGTCCTTCAGCACCGCAGTCTTTAAACTTTGCATTCTGTAAAAGTCGTTCTGCAGAACAGTCTTTAAACTCTGCTCTCTGTAACAGGACTTCTGCACTCCAGTCTCCAACCTCTTCTCTCTTCCACGATTCTTCTCCACCCCAGTCTCCAACATCTGCTCTCTGCAACAGTCCTTTGCACCCCAGTCTCCAAACTCTGCTCTTTTTAAGATTCATCTGAACCCCCGTCTCCAACCTCTTCTCTCTGTAACTGTCCTTCTGCACCCCAGTAATCAAACTCTGCTCTCTGTAACAGTCCTTCTGCACCACAGTCTCCAAACTCTGCTCTCTGTAATATCCTTCTGCACATCAGTTTCCAGACTCTGCTCTTTGTAACATTATTTCTCCACCCCAGTCTCCAACCTCTGTCCTCTGAAACAGTACTTCTGCTCCCCAAACTCCAAAACCTGCTCTCTGTAAGAGTCCTTCTGTACCGAAGTCT
>NW_027526004.1:0-11286 GCF_052094955.1 Ictidomys tridecemlineatus
ACCTAGAAGAACGAAATTTGGTGAGCCAAGTGGTTTTGGTGTACTGCTCATTACCAAAAAGAATCATCAAGATTGGGTGAAAAAATGTTTGCTGAGATTTCAGGCAACTCGTAGTTCTTGGAAGCTTGGCAACCCCTTTCCATCAAAGTGATTTTCGCCAGTCTCTGCTTAGGGCTACATCAACAGCAAACAAACCATAGAGATAGAACTTGAAACTGCTCTATTGTGTCAAGTTTCAACGAGCTAGCACAAACCGTCTTTGATTTAGAGTTCCAAATACATGTATCCCTATTGGAGAATACAGAGTGAAACCTAAAAATGAAAACGGTTACTGCAAACGAACGGTTTCACCTAGAAGAACGAAATTTGGTGAGCCAAGTGGTTTTGGTGTACTGATCATTACCTGAAAGAATCATCAAGATTGGGTGAAAAAATGTTTGCTGAGATTTCAGGCAACTCGTAGTTTTGGAAGCTTTGCAACCCCTTTCCATCAAAGTGATTTTCGCCAGTATCTGCTTAGGGCTACATCAACAGCAAACAAACCATAGAGATAGAACTTGAAACTGCTCTATTGTGTCAAGTTTCAAAGAGCTAGCACAAACCGTCTTTGATTTAGAGTTCCAAATACATGTATCCGTATAGGAGAAAACAGAGTGAAACCTCAAAATGAAAACGGTTACTGCAAACGAACGGTTTAACCTAGAAGAACGAAATTTGGTGAGCCAAGTGGTTTTGGTGTACTGATCATTACCTGAAAGAATAATCAAGATTGGGTGAAAAAATGTTTGCTGAGATTTCAGGCAACTCGTAGTTTTGGGAAGCTTGGCCACCCCTTTCCATCAAAGTGATTTTCGCCAGTCTCTGCTTAGGGCTACATCAACAGCAAACAACCCATAGAGATAGAACTTGATACTGCTCTATTGTGTCAAGTTTCAACGAGCTAGCACAAACCGTCTTTGATTTAGAGTTCCAAATACATGTATCCTTATAGGAGAAAACAGAGTGAAACCTACAAATGAAAACGGTTACTGCAAACGAACGGTTTAACCTAGAAGAACGAAATTTGGTGAGCCAAGTGGTTTTGGTGTACTGATCATTACCTGAAAGAATCATCACGATTGGGTGAAAAAATATTTGCTGAGATTTCGGGCAACTCGTAGTTTTTGAAAGCTTGGCAACCCCTTTCCATCAAAGTGATTTTCGCCAGTCTCTGCTTAGGGCTACATCAACAGCAAACAAACCATAGAGATAGAACTTGAGACTGCTCTATTGTGTCAAGTTTCAAAGAGCTAGCACAAACCGTCTTTGATTTAGAGTTCCAAATACATGTATCCCTATAGGAGAAAACAGAGTGAAACCTAAAAATGAAAACGGTTACTGCAAACGAACGGTTTAACCTAGAAGAACGAAATTTGGTGAGCCAAGTGGATTTGGTGTACTGATCATTACCTGAAAGAATAATCAAGATTGGTTAAAAAAATGTTTGCTGAGATTTCAGGCAACTCGTAGTTTTGGGAAGCTTGGCCACCCCTTTCCATCAAAGTGATTTTCGCCAGTCTCTGCTTAGGGCTACATCAACAGCAAACAACCCATAGAGATAGAACTTGATACTGCTCTATTGTGTCAAGTTTCAAAGAGCTAGCACAAACCGTCTTTGATTTAGAGTTCCAAATACATGTATCCGTATAGGAGAAAACAGAGTGAAACCTCAAAATGAAAACGGTTACTGCAAACGAACGGTTTAACCTAGAAGAACGAAATTTGGTGAGCCAAGTGGTTTTGGTGTACTGATCATTACCTGAAAGAATCATCAAGATTGGGTGAAAAAATGTTTGCTGAGATTTCAGGCAACTCGTAGTTTTTGGAAGCTTGGCAACCCCTTTCCATCAAAGTGATTTTCGCGAGTCTCTGCTTAGGGCTACATCAACAGCAAACAAACCATAGAGATAGAACTTGAAACTGCTCTATTGTGTCAAGTTTCAAAGAGCTAGCACAAACCGTCTTTGATTTAGAGTTCCAAATACATGTATCCCTATAGGAGAAAACAGAGTGAAACCTAAAAATGAAAACGGTTACTGCAAACGAACGGTTTAACCTAGAAGAACGAAATTTGGTGAGCCAAGTGGTTTTGGTGTACTGATCATTACCTGAAAGAATCATCAAGATTGGGTGAAAAAATGTTTGCTGAGATTTCAGGCAACTCGTAGTTTTGGAAGCTTGGCAACCCCTTTCCATCAAAGTGATTTTCGCCAGTCTCTGCTTAGGGCTACATCAACAGCAAACAAACCATAGAGATAGAACTTGAAACTGCTCTATTGTGTCAAGTTTCAAAGAGCTAGCACAAACCGTCTTTGATTTAGAGTTCCAAATACATGTATCCCTATAGGAGAAAACAGAGTGAAACCTAAAAATGAAAACGGTTACTGCAAACGAACGGTTTAACCTAGAAGAACGAAATTTGGTGAGCCAAGTGGTTTTGGTGTACTGATCATTACCTGAAAGAATCATCAAGATTGGGTGAAAAAATGTTTGCTGAGATTTCAGGCAACTCGTAGTTTTGGGAAGCTTGGCCACCCCTTTCCATCAAAGTGATTTTCGCCAGTCTCTGCTTAGGGCTACATCAACAGCAAACAACCCATAGAGATAGAACTTGATACTGCTCTATTGTGTCAAGTTTCAACGAGCTAGCACAAACCGTCTTTGATTTAGAGTTCCAAATACATGTATCCGTATAGGAGAAAACAGAGTGAAACCTAAAAATGAAAACGGTTACTGCAAACGAACGGTTTAACCTAGAAGAACGAAACTTGGTGAGCCAAGTGGTTTTCGTGTACTGATCATTACCTGAAAGAATCATCACGATTGGGTGAAAAAATGTTTGCTGAGATTTCAGGCACCTCGTAGTTTTTGAAAGCTTGGCAACCCCTTTCCATCAAAGTGATTTTTGCCAGTCTCTGCTTAGGGCTACATCAACAGCAAACAAACCATAGAGATAAAACTTGAGACTGCTCTATTGTGTCAAGTTTCAAAGAGCTAGCACAAACCGTCTTTGATTTAGAGTTCCAAATACATGTATCCCTATAGGAGAAAACAGAGTGAAACCTAAAAATGAAAACGGTTACTGCAAACGAACGGTTTAACCTAGAAGAACGAAATTTGGTGAGCCAAGTGGTTTTGGTGTACTGCTCATTACCGGAAAGAATCATCAAGATTGGGTGAAAAAATGTTTGCTGAGATTTCAGGCAAATCGTAGTTCTTGGAAGCTTGGCAACCCCTTTCCATCAAAGTGATTTTCGCCAGTCTCTGCTTAGGGCTACATCAACAGCAAACAAACCATAGAGACAGAACTTGAAACTGCTCTATTGTGTCAAGTTTCAAAGAGCTAGCACAAACCGTCTTTTATTTAGAGTTCCAAATACATGTATCCGTATAGGAGAAAACAGTGTGAAACCTGAAAATGAAAACGGTTACTGCAAACGAACGGTTTCACCTAGAAGAACGACATTTGGTGAGCCAAGTGGTTTTGGTGTACTGATCATTACCTGAAAGAATCATCAAGATTGGGTGAAAAAATGTTTGCTGAGATTTCAGGCAACTCGTAGTTTTTGGAAGCTTGGCAACCCCTTTCCATCAAAATGATTTTCGCCAGTCTCTGCTTAGGGCTACATCAACAGCAAACAAACCATAGAGATAGAACTTGAAACTGCTCTATTGTGTCAAGTTTCCAAGAGCTAGCACAAACCGTCTTTGATTTAGAGTTCCAAATACATGTATCCCTATAGGAGAAAACAGAGTGAAACCTAAAAATGAAATCGGTTACTGCAAACGAACGGTTTAACCTAGAAGAACGAAATTTGGTGAGCCAAGTGGTTTTGGTGTACTGATCATTACCTGAAAGAATCATAAAGATTGGGTTAAAAAATGTTTGCTGAGATTTCAGGCAACTCGTAGTTTTTGGAAGCTTGGCAACCCCTTTCCATCAAAGTGATTTTCGCCTGTCTCTGCTTAGGGCTACATCAACAGCAAACAAACCATAGAGATAGAACTTGAAACTGCTCTATTGTGTCAAGTTTCAACGAGCTAGCACAAACCGTCTTTGATTTAGAGTTCCAAATACATGTATCCGTATAGGAGAAAACAGTGTGAAACCTAAAAATGAAAACGGTTACTGCAAACGAACGGTTTCACCTAGAGGAACGAAATTTGGTGAGCCAAGTGGTTTTGGTGTACTGATCATTACCTGAAAGAATCATCAAGATTGGGTGAAAAAATGTTTGCTGAGATTTCAGGCAACTCGTAGTTTTGGAAGCTTGGCAACCCCTTTCCATCAAAGTGATTTTCGCCAGTCTCTGCTTAGGGCTACATCAACAGCAAACAAACCATAGAGATAGAACTTGAAACTGCTCTATTGTGTCAAGTTTCAAAGAGCTAGCACAAACCGTCTTTGATTTAGAGTTCCAAATACATGTATCCGTATAGGAGAAAACAGAGTGAAACCTAAAAATGAAAACCGTTACTGCAAACGAACGGTTTAACCTAGAAGAACGAAATTTGGTGAGCCAAGTGGTTTTGGTGTACTGATCATTACCTGAAATAATAATCAAGATTGGGTGAAAAAATGTTTGCTGAGAATCAGGCAAATCGTAGTTTTTGGAAGCTTGGCAACCCCTTTCCATCAAAGTGATTTTCGCCAGTCTCGGCTTAGGGCTACATCAACAGCAAACAACCCATAGAGATAGAACTTGATACTGCTCTATTGTGTCAAGTTTCAAAGAGCTAGCACAAACCGTCTTTGATTTAGAGTTCCAAATACATGTATCCGTATAGGAGAAAACAGAGTGAAACCTCAAAATGAAAACGGTTACTGCAAACGAACGGTTTCACCTAGAAAAACGAAATTTGGTGAGCCAAGTGCTTTTGGTGTACTGATCATTACCTGAAAAAATCATCAATATTGGGTGAAAAAATGTTTGCTGAGATTTCAGGCAACTCGTATTTTTTGGAAGCTTGGCAACCCCTTTCCATCAAAGTGATTTTCGCCATTCTCTGCTTAGGGCTACATCAACAGCAAACAAACCATAGAGATAGAACTTGAAACTGCTCTATTGTGTCAAGTTTCCAGGAGCTAGCACAAACCGTCTTTGATTTAGAGTTCCAAATACATGTATCCCTATAGGAGAAAACAGAGTGAAAGCTAAAAATGAAAACGGTTACTGCAAACGAACGGTTTCACCTAGAAGAACGAAATTTGGTGAGCCAAGTGGTTTTGGTGTTCTGATCATTACCTGAAAGAATCATCAAGATTGGGTGAAAAAATGTTTGCTGAGATTTCAGGCAACTCATAGTTGTGGAAGCTTGGCAACCCCTTTCCATCAAAGTGATTTTCTCCAGTCTCTGCTTAGGGCTACATCAACAGCAAACAAACCATAGAGATAGAACTTGAAACTGCTCTATTGTGTCAAGTTTCAAAGAGCTAGCACAAACCGTCTTTGATTTAGAGTTCCAAATACATGTATCCCTATTGGAGAAAACAAAGTGAAACCTAAAAATGAAAACGGTTACTGCAAACGAACGGTTTAACCTAGAAGAACGAAATTTGGTGAGCCAAGTGGTTTTGGTGTACTGATCATTACCTGAAAGAATCATCAAGATTGGGTCAAAAAATGTTTGCTGAGATTTCAGGCAACTCGTAGTTTTTGGAAGCTTGGCAACCCCTTTCCATCAAAGTGATTTTCGCCAGTCTCTGCTTAGGGCTACATCAACAGCAAACAAACCATAGAGATAGAACTTGAAACTGCTCTATTGTGTCAAGTTTCAAAGAGCTAGCACAAACCGTCTTTGATTTAGAGTTCCAAATACATGTATCCGTATAGGAGAAAACAGAGTGAAACCTAAAAATGAAAACGGTTACTGCAAACGAACGGTTTAACCTAGAAGAACGAAATTTGGTGAGCCAAGTGGTTTTGGTGTACTGATCATTACCTGAAAGAATCATCAAGATTGGGTGAAAAAATGTTTGCTGAGATTTCAGGCAACTCGTAGTTTTTGGAAGCTTGGCAACCCCTTTCCATCAAAGTGATTTTCGCCAGTCTCTGCTTAGGGCTACATCAACAGCAAACAAACCATAGAGATAGAACTTGAAACTGCTCTATTGTGTCAAGTTTCAAAGAGCTAGCACAAACCGTCTTTGATTTAGAGTTCCAAATACATGTATCCGTTTAGGAGAAAACAGAGTGAAACCTAAAAATGAAAACGGTTACTGCAAACGAACGGTTTAACCTAGAAGAACGAAATTTGGTGAGCCAAGTGGTTTTGGTGTACTGATCATTACCTGAAAGAATCATCAAGATTGGGTGAAAAAATGTTTGCTGAGATTTCAGGCAACTCGTAGTTTTTGGAAGCTTGGCAACCCCTTTCCATCAAAGTGATTTTCGCCAGTCTCTGCTTAGGGCTACATCAACAGCAAACAAACCATAGAGATAGAACTTGAAACTGCTCTATTGTGTCAAGTTTCAAAGAGCTAGCACACACCGTCTTTGATTTAGAGTTCCAAATACATGTATCCGTATAGGAGAAAACAGAGTGAAACCTAAAAATGAAAATGGTTACTGCAAACGAACGGTTTAACCTAGAAGAACGAAATTTGGTGAGCCAAGTGGTTTTGGTGTACTGATCATTACCTGAAAGAATCATCAAGATTGGGTGAAAAAATGTTTGCTGAGATTTCAGGCAACTCGTAGTTTTTGGAAGCTTGGCAACCCCTTTCCATCAAAGTGATTTTCGCCAGTCTCTGCTTAGGGATACATCAACAGCAAACAAACCATAGAGATAGAACTTGAAACTGCTCTATTGTGTCAAGTTTCAAAGAGCTAGCACAAACCGTCTTTGATTTAGAGTTCCAAATACATGTATCCGTTTAGGAAAAAAACAGAGTGAAACCTCAAAATGAAAACGGTTACTGCAAACGAACGGTTTAACCTAGAAGAACGAAATTTGGTGAGCCAAGTGGTTTTGGTGTACTGATCATTACCTGAAAGAATCATCACGATTGGGTGAAAAAATGTTTGCTGAGATTTCAGGCAACTCGTAGTTTCTGGAAGCTTGGCAACCCCTTTCCATCAAAGTGATTTTCGCCAGTCTCTGCTTAGGGCTACATCAACAGCAAACAAACAATAGAGATAGAACTTGAAACTGCTCTATTGTGTCAAGTTTCCAAGAGCTAGCACAAACCGTCTTTGATTTAGAGTTCCAAATACATGTATCCGTATAGGAGAAAACAGAGTGAAACCTCAAAATGAAAACGGTTACTGCAAACGAACGGTTTAACCTAGAAGAACGAAATTTGGTGAGCCAAGTGGTTTTGGTGTACTGATCATTACCTGAAAGAATCATCAAGATTGGGTGAAAAAATGTTTGCTGATATTTCAGGCAACTCGTAGTTTTTGGAAGCTTGGCAACCCCTTTCCATCAAAGTGATTTTCGCCAGTCTCTGCTTAGGGCTACATCAACAGCAAACAAACCATAGAGATAGAACTTGAAACTGCTCTATTGTGTCAAGTTTCAAAGAGCTAGCACAAACCGTCTTTGATTTAGAGTTCCAAATACATGTATCCCTATTGGAGAAAACAGAGTGAAACCTAAAAATGAAAACGGTTACTGCAAACGAACGGTTTAACCTAGAAGAACGAAATTTGGTGAGCCAAGTGGGTTTGGTGTACTGATCATTACCTGAAAGAATCATCAAGATTCGGTGAAAAAATGTTTGCTGAGATTTCAGGCAACTCGTAGTTTTTGGAAGCTTGGCAACCCCTTTCCATCAAAGTGATTTTCGCCAGTCTCTGCTTAGGGCTACATCAACAGCAAACAAACCATAGAGATAGAACTTGAAACTGCTCTATTGTGTCAAGTTTCAAAGAGCTAGCACACACCGTCTTTGATTTAGAGTTCCAAATACATGTATCCGTATAGGAGAAAACAGAGTGAAACCTAAAAATGAAAATGGTTACTGCAAACGAACGGTTTAACCTAGAAGAACGAAATGTGGTGAGCCAAGTGGTTTTGGTGTACTGATCATTACCTGAAAGAATCATCAAGATTGGGTGAAAAAATGTTTGCTGAGATTTCAGGCAACTCGTAGTTTTTGGAAGCTTGGCAACCCCTTTCCATCAAAGTGATTTTCGCCAGTCTCTGCTTAGGGCTACATCAACAGCAAACAAACCATAGAGATAGCACTTGAAACTGCTCTATTGTGTCAAGTTTCAAAGAGCTAGCACAAACCGTCTTTGATTTAGAGTTCCAAATACATGTATTCCTATTGGAGAAAACAGAGTGAAACCTCAAAATGAAAACGGTTACTGCAAACGAACGGTTTAACCTAGAAGAACGAAATTTGGTGAGCCAAGTGGTTTTGGTGTACTGATCATTACCTGAAAGAATCATCAAGATTGGGTGAAAAAATATTTGCTGAGATTTCAGGCAACTCGTAGTTTTTGGAAGCTTGGCAACCCCTTTCCATCAAAGTGATTTTCGCCAGTCTCTGCATAGGGCTACATCAACAGCAAACAAACCATAGAGATAGAACTTGAAACTGCTCTATTGTGTCAAGTTTCAAAGAGCTAGCACAAACCGTCTTTGATTTAGAGTTCCAAATACATGTATCCCTATTGGAGAAAACAGAGTGAAACCTAAAAATGAAAACGGTTACTGCAAACGAACGGTTTCACCTAGAAGAACGAAATTTGGTGAGCCAAGTGCTTTTGGTGTACTGATCATTACCTGAAAAAATCATCAAGATTGGGTGAAAAAATGTTTGCTGAGATTTCAGGCAACTCGTAGTTTTTGGAAGCTTGGTAACCCCTTTCCATCAAAGTGATTTTCGCCAGTCTCTGCTTAGGGCTACATCAACAGCAAACAAACCATAGAGATAGAACTTGAAACTGCTCTATTGTGTCAAGTTTCCAAGAGCTAGCACAAACCGTCTTTGATTTAGAGTTCCAAATACATGTATACGTATAGGAGAAAACAGAGTGAAACCTAAAAATGAAAACGGTTACTGCAAACGAACGGTTTAACCTAGAAGAACGAAATTTGGTGAGCCAAGTGGTTTTGGTGTACTGATCATTACCTGAAAGAATCATCAAGATTGGGTGAAAAAATGTTTGCTGAGATTTCAGGAAACTCCTAGTTTTTGGAAGCTTGGCAACCCCTTTCCATCAAAGTGATTTTCGCCAGTCTCTGCTTAGGGCTACATCAACAGCAAACAAACCATAGAGATAGAACTTGAAACTGCTCTATTGTGTCAAGTTTCAAAGAGCTAGCACACACCGTCTTTGATTTAGAGTTCCAAATACATGTATCCGTATAGGAGAAAACAGAGTGAAACCTAAAAATGAAAATGGTTACTGCAAACGAACGGTTTAACCTAGAAGAACGAAATTTGGTGAGCCAAGTGGGTTTGGTGTACGGATCATTACCTGAAAGAATCATCAAGATTCGGTGAAAAAATGTTTGCTGAGATTTCAGGCAACTCGTAGTTTTGGAAGCTTGGAAACCCCTTTCCATCAAAGTGATTTTCGCCAGTCTCTGCTTAGGGCTACATCAACAGCAAACAAACCATAGAGATAGAACTTAAAACTGCTCTATTGTGTCAAGTTTCAAAGAGCTAGCACAAACCGTCTTTGATTTAGAGTTCCAAATACATGTATCCCTATAGGAGAAAACAGAGTGAAACCTAAAAATGAAAACGGTTACTGCAAAAGAACGGTTTAACCTAGAAGAACGAAATTTGGTGAGCCAAGTGGTTTTGGTGTACTGATCATTACCTGAAAGAATCATCAAGATTGGGTGAAAAAATGTTTGCTGAGATTTCAGGCAACTCGTAGTTTTTGAAAGCTTGGCAACCCCTTTCCATCAAAGTGATTTTCGCCAGTCTCTGCTTAGGGCTACATCAACAGCAAACAAACCATAGAGATAGAACTTGAAACTGCTCTTTTGTGTCAAGTTTCAAAGAGCTAGCACAAACCGTCTTTGATTTAGAGTTCCAAATACATGTATCCGTATAGGAGAAAACAGAGTGAAACCTAAAAATGAAAACGGTTACTGCAAACGAACGGTTTTACCTAGAAGAACGAAATTTGGTGAGCCAAGTGGTTTTGGTGTACTGATCATTACCTGAAAGAATCATAAAGGTTGGGTGAAAAAATGTTTGCTCAGATTTCAGGCAACTCGTAGTTTTTGGAAGCTTGGCAACCCCTTTCCATCAAAGTGATTTTCGCCAGTCTCTGCTTAGGGCTACATCAACAGCAAACAAACCATAGAGATAGAACTTGAAACTGCTCTATTGTGTCAAGTTTCAAAGAGCTAGCACAAACCGTCTTTGATTTAGAGTTCCAAATACATGTATCCGTATAGGAGAAAACAGAGTGAAACCTAAAAATGAAAACGATTACTGCAAACGAACGGTTTAACCTAGAAGAACGAAATTTGGTGAGCCAAGTGGTTTTGGTGTACTGATCATTACCTGAAAGAATTATCAAGATTGGGTGAAAAAATGTTTGCTGAGCTTTCAGGCAACTCGTAGTTTTTGGAAGCTTGGCAACCCCTTTCCATCAAAGTGATTTTCGCCAGTCTCTGCTTAGGGCTACATCAACAGCAAAGAAACCATAGAGACAGATCTTGAAACTGCTCTATTGTGTCAAGTTTCAAAGAGCTAGCACAAACCGTCTTTGATTTAGAGTTCCAAATACATGTATCCGTATAGGAGAAAACAGAGTGAAACCTAAAAATGAAAACGGTTACTGCAAACGAACGGTTTAACCTAGAAGAACGAAATTTGGTGAGCCAAGTGGTTTTGGTGTACTGATCATTACCTGAAAGAATCATAAAGATTGGGTGAAAAAATGTTTTCTCAGATTTCAGGCAACTCGTAGTTTTTGGAAGCTTGGCAACCCCTTTCAATCAGAGTGATTTTCGCCATTCTCTGCTTAGGGCTACATCAACAGCAAACAAACCATAGAGATAGAACTTGAAATTTGCTCTATTGCTTCAAGTTTCAAAGAGCTAGCACAAACCGTCTTTGATTTAGAGTTCCAAATACATGTATCCGTATAGGAGAAAACAGAGTGAAACCTAAAAATGAAAACGGTTACTGCAAACGAACGGTTTAACCTAGAAGAACGAAATTTGGTGAGCCAAGTGGTTTTGGTGTACTGATCATTACCTGAAAGAATCATCAAGATTGGGTGAAAAAATGTTTGCTGAGATTTCAGGCAACTCGTAGTTTTTGGA